>NW_028234427.1:19271956-19291956 GCF_977035675.1 Penaeus japonicus | reverse complement strand
TTCATGTCTCCGTTCTTCTTCTGTAGTCAGTGTTGAGTTGTTGTATATCTACCCCTTCCCTCTCCCTCTTCCTCTTTCTCTCCCCCTGTGTGTGGGCCTTTCTTTTCTTCCTCCTCCTCTCCCTTTTCTCTCTTCCTCTCTGTCTGTCCGCCTATTTTCACGTCCCCTCCTTCTTCTCCTCCAAGCGACAAACCCAACAATAAACATTGTGGCAACAGCCGAGGAAGCACTATAATTACAACAAACGGAAAGGAACCCGAGAAGATCGAATAAAAACAAGCGTGCTTCTAGTCTAGAAGGTTATGCACGTATACCGAGGAAGAGATGGAAAGAAAGAAAAGAGACATGAAGATAAAGAAGGGTGAGACGAAGAAATTAGACGATGGAAAAGAAGATAAATGGGATAGGAAAAGGTTGGTGACATTCTAAAAAGAAAGAAAAAAAGATCGGAGGAAAGAAGAGAGGAACTGGGGGCGCTGGTAGGGAAGATGTAAATGACGGGACGAGAAAGAGAAGAATGTGCAGAGAAGGAAAACGAAAGGGGAGAGAGAGATTGAAGAGTAATGTGAGATAAAGGTAGAGAGGAGATGCAAAAAAAAGGGAGGCGAGAGAAAAACACTGGTCAACAAGGACCCCCACCAACACCCTTAATTAAACCCCAAGGAGAGAATATAGCAAAGACAAAAAAGGGGAAAGGTAGAAGAAAAAGAGGGAAAAACAACTTTCACACGGGAAAGATCCTAATTGGAACGCCTAAAGCAACAGGAAAACGGTCAATGTCGCGACACCGAAGCCACAGTTAAACTTCAAAGACGTCCTCCAAGATGCTATTAAACTCTACTTGCTTTCACCTCTCCCTCGATGCCTGCCTGCAACCGCCTCTTACCTGGAAGATGGAGAAAACAACAGTTAGCATGGTATCTATCACACTTGGTTGGAAAAATATAAAAGATAATCATTAATGCAAACAATTTGAATCGCGTCCGATACCCGCCACCTGTTAAGACCTGCACCCGAAGAATGTTAATCTGAGAATCCCACCACTAACACCGCCCACGAACAAAACAAACCTCAACAAAAGATGCCAGAAACCAGAAACCAGCAAGACACGCAACCTAACCGACACACCGACCCTGTTAGCGCGACACGAGCGCCACAAGGAGTCGTCACGCTGGGCCGTCGGACGCTCGTGACGATCAAGGCGAAGAGAAACCGCTAGCCGCTACGTAGCAGCTTCTCCTCGGGCGCCTCCTTTCCGCTCGCTGGTTATAATAGTCTCCTTACCGCGGCGCGCCGCGCCGTCACCGCCACAGGTCCTGCGTTGCTAACTGTCCAGAACACTATAGGCGATCCTTTAAAGTCTTCTACTCTTCTTTCACCATTCTTTCTCTTTTTATCATTATCTGGAGCATTTTTCCAGATAATGTTCATCCCCCGCCCCTCTCCCTCTCTTTCTTTCTGCCTCACTTTCTCACATATATATTTCTATTCTCCTTCATTTCATGCATATTACACAGGGCCTCGAACAACCTTCCTAATCACAGCAAATGCGAGAGAAAGAGGGCGCACCCACGACTTTATCACCTGTAATAATCTACTTTCCACCGACGTCGTCGTATCTACAAGGCTGTGAACAATAGACAGGGAGGAAGGGGGGGGGGGCAAAACAAAAGTCCTTTGCGGTGGGAAGGAAGCTGAAAAGTGAAGTCTGTTTGTAAACATTCGAATGACTCCTAATGTAGTATCAAACGCCGCCAGTATCACAGCTACCTTAATAATGCACTGCAAGATAACACTACAGCCTCAATAATAATCCCCTCTACGCAAGAGAACACGTCTGGCTCAGCACATCAGCTCATAATACAATGCATCCATGACAGAGTTGAGAGAGGGATTTGTATCTTGGGTTAATGATATTCAAGGACGTTCAGCTTCATCCAGGTACAATCTTCCTCTATATTCATACTGAGACAATATGAAGGAATCCATAAAATTGGATGAGGAAAAGAAGAAATATCAGCATGAAAGCTATAACAATCCTTTGTGATGACTGATGGATTTAATCGACCTTTTCCAAGACGATTCCAAACTCTTGCCAGGTATCCCAAGGTTCTCGACGTCTCATTCAGCTGTCAAAGTGCCCTTTCAGCTGCCAAGGCATGCGTTTACCAGGGCCGCTATTAACGAATCAGTCGAGAGAGGCTAGCACTAAGTATGGGCATTACAACACAGCGCCATTTTCCCTCATTCGTAAATATCGCACGGTGCTGACACAAGCAAGGGCGGGTCGTGTACTATGGGAAAGAGAGGGCGTTTCCAAATGTGGGCGGGAAGAGACTAATGATCGCTGCCGGGCGTGCGAGGCTGTCTTGCGTGGGTGGGAATGAAATGCGGGCATCACGACCACAGTGCGTGTAAGGGTAGCAGCTGTTCGCCCCGCACACGCATACATACATACATCCACATTATAGAGCTACAGCAACCGATGAAACTTCCAGGAAGGCCGAACACTTGTCGTGAGCATCTCCACCGCCGCTGGTCGACGCGGAGCATCGCTACCTCACTCCGCCGCCCACTCGAGGCCTGGCAGCTACACGGCAACAGTAGCAATCCGGGCGTAACGCATCGGAGAGGTTATGCAACGCTCGTGTGAGGCATCGCGCTCATAACTATCACACGCAGGTTGCAATCGGAATATGTAATGTGTAGGACGCAATATGGCGCGCATATCGCACGTCATACAAGAAAGGCAGAAACACAGGTGCTCTCTTGTAACTGCGACATTCTCTCTCTCTCTCTCTCTCTCTCTCTCTCTCTCTCTCTCTCTCTCTCTCTCTCTCTCTCTCTCTCTCTCTCTCTCTCTCTCTCTCTCTCGTTTTCTAACTCTCTCTCGTTTTCTAACTCTCTCTCTCTCTCTCTCTCATACATACATACTCGCTTCTGTCTCTTAGCATGACGGAGGTAAGCTCTTCTCTCTCTGCATTCTGCTCCAGTGATCTAATGAACGCAAAAACAGGGGGAGAGGGGATAAGGGATGGGGGGGAGGAAGGAAGGGAGAAAGGGAGGGAGGGAGGGAGGGAGGGAGGGAGGGAGGGAGGGATATATATATATATATATATATATATATATATATATATATATATATATATATATATATATATATATATATATATAGAGAGAGAGAGAGAGAGAGAGAGAGAGAGAGAGAGAGAGAGAGAGAGAGAGAGAGAGAGAGAGAGGAGAGAGAGAGAGGAGAGAGAGCAATAGAGAGAGAGAAAGAGAGAGAGAAGAGAGGGACAGAAGAGAGACGAAGAGAGAGAGAGAGAGAGAGGAGAGGAGAGAGAGAGAGAGAGAAAGAAGCAATCACGTTAAACCACACAATGTATTCGTCGATTACACAGAAGACGTCAAAATGCCTGTCGTTTTGTCGAAGAGCAATCGAAACACAGTAAACCACAACTTACAACCAGCAATGATACTCATTGTCAGTCGACTCCCCCCCACCCCTCTCTCTCTTTCTCTCTTTCTCTCTCTCTCCCTCTCTCCAATAAAATAAAACAATAATTAATAATAACAATAAATGATAACTCCAGATGATGATAGAAATGAGAAAGAAAAAACTAAAGCAACGCCCCCCCCCCCCACTCAACACCCTGCGAGCGCAAGCGAAGACAGCCGCTGCCACTAAAACACAAACACAGAAAACAAGACGTCCTCCTGCACCTCATTACCGAGGGGATGAGTCAGTCCGGAGCTCCACGCGGCGGGTTCACACTTGAGCTCCTGTCCTTCATTCATGACGGAGCTCCTGGATGCTCCTTTGCCTCCCGACGCCGCCCCGACGCCCCCCCCCCCCCCGGCTGATCAGCTTCCTGTTGGGGAAGCTGTGAGGGAGGGAAGAGTAGGGAGAGGGAGGGCAAAAGAAAGCATAAGACGAGAATAAAAAATAATCAAATCGAATGTACAGCAAAATAAGTCAATTCGATAATTTTTTCGAGACCATTCTCCATTTTTTGTGTCGGGGAAGATTTTTTTTGGGGGGAGGGAGGGGACAGAAGCTAAAAAAATAGAATCAACAAAAATCAAATCGAAATCACATAAAAAAGCCTTACTTCAGACAACTTTTCGAGACCATTTTCTGAAACGTTTTTCTTTTGGGGAGTAGAGAAGAGTGCGGTGAAATAGTGTGGTGCGTCTCCGTATTATATAGCACTGATGTCTTGTAAGGTAGGATATGCTGCCGGTTGGCATGGTGCCGAGGATTGCGTGCCGTTGCTACATGATATGATCTAATGCTGTATGATACGGTTTAGTACTGCATGGCTTGGTACGCAGGACACATTATATATACAGTATAGAACAGTATGGTGCCGTATGATTTGTGGTGCTGTGCACAATATGAAGGAATCTTTAAAAATACTGATGGAATTGGTCTTCGTATGGTTTCACATTACAGTGCAACAAATAATATATAATCATAATGACTGCTACTTGTTGCGCTATTCCATTTATATGATGTAATACTGAGAGAAAGCTAGGACGAAGTGGCAAGAGATACACTTGGGATAGTTTGCTGTGGTAATCCAGCTGTGATTGTTTAGATGGTGTAAAAGCATATCCTGTTGTACAACTATTTGCCGTAACAAGAAAGGAAGGCATATACACAAAGGAGATAAAGCAAAAAATATGAAGGAAAAGAAAGGAAGATAAAGAAATGACGAAGAAGAAGGGGGGGTCGAAAAAAACGACAACGAGGAAGGACGAAGAAAGTAGAAGACAAGTAAAATGTAGAAAATAAGAAAGACGAAGGAGAAAAAAAACGACGAGGAAGAAGAAAGATAAGAATGCGACGACAACGACGAGAAAGGGAATGAGCAAGCAAGCACCGGGCCACTCTTCCTCAGAATCTCCGCCAGACAAGGCAAGAGACCCTTCGCTCCACTAACAAACCGAGACCAGTGCATGCTGACACTCCCGCTGACGCTGTAGCATCCTTGTAACGTCAGGCGATGCATATCATCAGCAACTGACCCTGACCTCGACTGACCTTATGCACGGGCAACAAAAAGGATGACGTCACTCTTTTTAGGATTTGGGATTTGAGGTTTGCGTAAATAGCACACACACTC
The DNA here is from genome assembly GCF_977035675.1 of Penaeus japonicus. NCBI lineage: Eukaryota > Metazoa > Arthropoda > Malacostraca > Decapoda > Penaeidae > Penaeus > Penaeus japonicus. The sequence goes on along the minus strand of NW_028234427.1, from coordinate 19,286,827 downwards.
ACGTACACAGTCAATCTACATAAACACACAAACTCTCTTTCTCTCTTCTTCTCTCGCTCCCTCTCTCACTCACTCATACATTAGCTCAATCACTCACTCACATTCATATTAGCACACACACACACACACACACACACACACACACACACACACACACACACACACACACACACACACACACACACACACACACACACACACACACACACACACACACACACACACACACACACACACACACACACACACACACACACACACACATCATTTTCGTGATTCATGTAACTGATGGCCTGCCAAATATTCCCCATCACCCTTTTTGCTATATGATGTCTACCAACGTGTATCGACTTGCGAAATGGGTAAATTAATTTGTATCACATTCACATGTGGCCAAATGTACTGCTCAATCACACAAACACAAAACAAACATACATGTTATACACACGCGCCCGCAAGCATGGGCGAACGAGTGCACAGACACTCAACACATCAACAAACACATAAATCGAATGCATATAAAAAGGCTTAACTCAGGTAACAGCAACGAGATAGCCTTCCGTACAAAACATGCATGACCTCATCCTAACCTAAGGGAGCCGCATGACACACTACCTCCGCGTGGATACTGTCCACCACTTACCCCATGGCGTCTATGGCACTTTCGGGCAGCTATGGTTGCCTCAAGTCCATATAGACGGTCGAGTACCAATAGAACAGTGCCATCGCTTGGTACTTGATGATTGTGCAACTTGCAAAAAGAGGTGGGGTAGATGATAGGGGTGGGATGTGGGTGAAATAAGAAGGTAGGGTGGAATAGGGAGGGGTAGGAAGAGGAAATGGGAGAGGGGATAGTTATTGGGGATGGGATGGGATGGGATGGGATGGGATGGGATGGGATGGAATGGGAATGAGGTTGACGGAGGCATGGTTGGATATCGAGATGGAGAAAGTGATGAGGGATATGTGGAATGGGAATGGGAACAAGGATGGTGACAGGGGGAGAGGCCTTCGGGTCATCAACTATTTTAGAAGATAGGAAAAGGATCACCTGCCCCATCAAAGCCCCAAACACGCAATCCATCTCCGCCATTCGATCAAACGGATATCGACTTTCTGGACAGGGGGGTTGCCCAACCGCTCTGATGACGCTTCTCTCGCAACCGAACACGTCAATAGTTCCCCAACCTCAATCGAAATCAATCACGATCCACAACAGCCGAGAGGAGAAAAGGGGGAGAGGGGTGAGGTAGTGAGGTAGGTAGGTAGGAAGGTGTGTGTGTGTAGGTGTGTGTGTGTGTGTGTGTGTGTGTGTGTGTGTGTGTGTGTGTGTGTGTGTGTGTGTGTGTGTGTGTGTGTGTGTGTGTGTGTGTGTGTGTGTGTGTGTGTGTGTGTGTGTGTGTGTGTGTGTGTGTGTGTGTGTGTGTGTGTGTGTGTGTGTGTGTGTGTGTGTGTGTGTGTGTGTGTGTGTGTGTGTATATATATGTATGGATAGATGGATAGATGGTTAGATAGATAGACAAATAGATAGTCAGAGGATAGGCGGCTAATAGATAGATAGATAGATAGAGAGAGAAGGTGAGGAGAGAGGGAGAGAGGGGGAGGGGGAAACATAGAGGAAGAGAAGAAAGAAAGAAAGAAAGAAAGCGATAAAGATAGATAGATAGATAGATAGATAGATAGATAGATAGATAGATAGATATAGAAGGAGAGAGAGGGAGTGAGAAGGAGAGAGAGGGAGAGAGAGGGAGAGAAAGGGGGAGAGAGAAGGAGGGATAGAGAGAGAGAGAGAGAGAGAGTGGGGTGGGGACGGATAGAGGGAGAGATGACATACATCACAGGTCATTTCCGCTCCGTCTCCCATAATCCCCGCACGAACCACTTCATCACCTCATCTCACACACACCTCATCACCCTCATCACAAATCTATTTGTCAACCGCAAGCGACCTTTTTTTCTTCTTTCTTATGACCTTCCTACCCCTCTCCCCTCCTGACACTCCAGCACCCCCCTGACCTTACCAAAGCTCCTTCCTCGCTTCCCTCGCTCCTCCCCTCGCCTGCCTAAGAGTGTCACCCTTACAAAAAGGGTCAGATTTGAGTGCAACGTCTCATTTTACACAACTAATTTGTTTGGCATCTTTTAAATCTATTTTTTCTTTATGCGCGTGCAATTGTGCCCTTCACAAAGCCACGTCAAAATAAACTCAAATGTATGTCAATCCAAATCCTTATCACGAAACAAACAAAGCAAAAATAGAAACCAATAACCCTCCCCCAAGATAACCCATTCTATTAACCCGTAAGTGGCAATGACACCGGAAATGGTGGTGCCATGTGACACCTGGGATGCTAGAGAGAGGGGCCGTCGGCTGTCGGGTGTCGGCACCTCTTCAGCAGTTGTGGCGAATTGTTAAAATCTCTAGTCCTCCTTTTTGTCTACTTGCATGTGCATTTAATGAGGAATGACGTATTCGAGTATCAATATAAAAAAAAGGAGAAGGGAATGGAGAGGGAGCGGGGGAAAAGGATAAAGAGAGGAAGAAAAGGAAGGAGAGAGATGTAGATGAAGGTAGGACTGAAAGGAAGGAGGGAGGGGGAGGGGGAGAGGGAGAGGGAGAGAGAAAGAAAGAGAGAGAGAGAGAGAGAGAAGGAGGGAGGGAGAGAGAAGGAGAGGAGGGGAGGGAGTGAGAGAGAGGAAGGGAAGGAGGGAGAGAGAGTGAGTGAGAGAGAGAGGGGGGGGCGAGGATAAAGGGGAGGCGGAATGAGGGAGAGGAAGAGGGGGAGGGAGGGAGGGAGGGAGAGAGGGAGGAACGAAGTGAGGGAGAGAGGACGTGGGAAAATGAGAGAACATGTGTGAGGCATAAAAGAGCAAGGTAAAGCGTAACACCAACACCATTATGAAATCATTTCCGTAAATGCAATAACAGAAAATCAAGATCATTTAGTAAATATACCACTGTAAAATAAAAAACTAGTGAAAATAGTGACACAAAGAAAGAAAAGAGTAAAGAGAAATAAAGAGAAAGAAAAATAGAACGAGATAAAGCATGAGAATAAGAGAAAGGAAGAGAGAGAAACCTCTTGTTTTGGACGGTTCAGTACCGGGCCGCGGAGGGAACCGGTAATCATCGGCGGCCTCACGAAAGCGTCCGTTACCGGTGAGTGACAGGGCGATTACTCTGGGCGGACGAACTGGGATCAAACCGGTGTGACGGGGAAGGGACCTTATCCGACAACAAAAAAATATTTACATAAGAAATAAAGCTCAATAAATTTAAATGGAGTTACTTTATCCCGTTTATTAAGAGAGCAGAGAATAAAAGCTGAAAAAAAATATATATTAACTAAGAGGGACACGACGCTCCAAAATCCACGAATCGGCGGCAACGAAGAATTAATATTCCCTCAAAAAAAAAAAAAAAAAAAAAAAGTCCTCGAAAACGACCTAATCTGATACGAAAAAGGGATGAGCATCGGCCTTCCGAGACGGGAGGCATCAATCATAATCATAAATAATGAACATGAATATAATGATGTATACAGTAAAATCATAACATAATAAACTTCACCATGAAGTACTAATATAGATTCCTGCTGGAGCGCCATCCATGACCTTGCTTTTTGAAGGGGGGAGGGGGAGGAGTCAGTGGTCAAGTGGGGAAAAGGAGGGAGGGGAGAGCGGAGGCAAGGGTGAGAGAGGAAGAAGAGGGAGGGAGAATGAAGAGGAGACAGGGGGGGATGGAGGGAGAGGGGAGGGAGGAGAAAACGGAGGCAAGGGGAGAGGGAGGGAGAGAAGTGAGGGAGAATGAAGGAGACAGGAGGGGATGGAGGGAGAGGGGAGGGAGGAGAAAGCGGAGGCAAGGGGAGAGGGAGGAAGAGAAGTGAGGGAGAATGAAGGAGACAGGAGGGGATGGAGGGAGAGGAGAGGGAGGGGAAAGCGGAGGCAAGGGGAGAGGGAGGAAGAGAAGTGAGGGAGAATGAAGGAGACAGGAGGGGATGGAGGGAGAGGGGAGGGAGGAGAAAGCGGAGGCAAGGGGAGAGGGAGGAAGAGAAGTGAGGGAGAATGAAGGAGACAGGAGGGGATGGAGGGAGAGGAGAGGGAGGGGAAAGCGGAGGCAAGGGGAGAGGGAGGGAGAATGAAGAGGAGACAGGGAGGAAGAGGAGTCAGGGAGGAAGAGGAGACAGGGAGGAGGAGGAGGAGGGAGGGAAAATGAAGAGGAGACAGGGGGGTGGAGGGAAGGGAGGGGGGAGAGCGGAGGCAGGGGAGAGGGAGGAAGAGGAGGGAGGGTGAATGAAGAGGAGACAGGGGGGGATGGAGGGAGAGGGGAGGGAGGAGAAAGCGGAGGCAAGGGGAAAAGGAGAGAGAACGAAATGGAGACAGGGGGTATGGAGGGAGAGGGGAGGGGGGGGAGCGGAGGCAAGGGAAGAGGGAGGAAGAAGAGGGAGGGAGAATGAAGAGGAGACAGGGGGGGATGGAGGGAGAGGGGAGGGGGGAGAGCGGAGGCAAGGGGAGAGGGAGGGAGAATGAAGAGGAGACAGGGGGGGATGGAGGGAGAGGGGGGGATGGAGGGAGAGGGGAGGGGGGAGAGCGGAGGCAAGGGGAGAGGGTGGGAGAACGAAGAGGAGACAGGGGGTATGGAGGAAGAGGGGAGGGGGAGGAGTGGAGGCTAGGGAAGAGGGAGGAAGAAGAGGGAGGGAGAATGAAGAGGAGACAGGGGGGGATGGAGGGAGAGGGGAGGGGGGAGAGCGGAGGCAAGGGGAGAGGGAGGGAGAACGAAGAGGAGACAGGGGGTATGGAGGAAGAGGGGAGGGGGGGGGAACGGAGGCAAGGGGAAGAGGGAGGAAGAAGAGGGAGGGAGAATGAAGAGGAGACAGGGGGGGATGGAGGGAGAGGGGAGGGGGGAGAGCGGAGGCAAGGGGAGAGGGAGGGAGAATGAAGAGGAGACAGGGGGAATGGAGGGAGAAAGAAGGAGGGAGGGTCGGAGGAAGGGATGAAGAAAGATAGACAGAAAAAAAGAAAAACCGAATAAGAAACTAGGAGAGTAAGAGTATGAGAGAGCGCATGTGCAAGCGTGCATGCGTCTGTACACCTGTGCGTGTGAACAAGTCATGGATGTGTGAGAAAAAAAACAAACAACAAAACATGCAAGTTCCCGTTTGCGCCTCGATATAGATCTAATGATGATGATGGTGATACGCATGGTGGTGATGATGATGATAACAGAAACAGTTTCTTATCTGATTTGGAATGATTCATCAATCATAGAAACACCACGTCAGATGCCAAACAGTTCACTTACTAGTAAAAAAAATAGAGAGAAAAAAGAAAGGGAAAAAAATGTTACGAATACAAGTCATGTACCGTAAGACACCGCCGGGATTGACATGAAGTGAACATTATTTCCTGAAATCTACGTTCCACTGGCCATCACACGCCTCATCAACCGTCACGTCATCCTCCATCACGTCACTCGGTCTGGATGGGGCGAATCGACAGCCACAAGGAGGGGCCTACTCTATGCCTTCACTCACTCACTCACATCCACCCATGCCACCCCCTTCTCTCTTCCTCCCTCCCTCCCTCTCTCTCTCTCTCTCTCTCTCTCTCTCTCTCTCTCTCTCTCTCTCTCTCTCTCTCTCTCTCTCTCTCTCTCTCTCTCATGGCAAGATGCATGCGCACACAGAAATACACACACGTGCATGCCAGCGATGCCACCAGAAGCATACTGCCGTATCAGCCAGCAGCGCATGGAGTGTAAAAGAGACACCTCACGTGACAAAGACCAGCCGGCAAACATATGCAACATTCCCGTAAACGATATCTTGCACCTGCAACGCATGCAAGTCCCCTAAGCATTCCTCTTAATCTACACTTCCTTATTACAACACATGTACAACCAAGACATCTATAAGTCAATTAAAAATAAATCAACAATGAAGATGATAGTATTGCCCCAATAGCGGCAATAATGATAACAATACTATATGTCTCCATCAGCAGTGAAACCCAGCATACACAAATCCTCCATGACCTTAGCTCCTCCATCAACCCAATACACCCCTCGAGGATACACCTGCCGAGGGCGTCGACACCTGCGAGCAGAGGAAACACAGGTGAGTCACGCAAGGCTCCGCCCTCCTTGCAAGACAAAAGCAAATGATTAACTAACAAACAAACCGAGGCGACGGCCTCCAATGCGGTAATTATGACGCGAGAATACAACTACCCCCCCCCCTCCCCCCCCCCCCCCCCATTCCCGCTTGCCCTTCCTTTTCCTCCTTCTCCCTTCTTCTTTCTCCCTTTCCCCCTTGCTTTCCCTGCCCCCCCCCCCCCAACCCAAACACTCCTCTACTCCCCGGATGTGTGACTGTCCTGTAATATTTTGTTATTGTCTATGTAACGACGAAGGAAAGAAGAGGGTTGGAGTGGAGTAGGAGATGAGGGTTGGAGCGGAGTAGGAGAAGAGGGTTGGAGTGGAGTAGGAGAAGAGGGTTGGAGTGGAGTAGGAGAAGAGGGTTGGAGTGGAGTAGGAGAAGAGGGTTTTAGTGGAGTAGGAGAAGAGGGTTGGAGTGGAGTAAGAGAAGAGGGTTGGAGTGGAGTAGGAGATGAGGGTTGGAGTGGAGTAGGAGAAGAGGGTTGGAGTGGAGTAGGAGATGAGGGTTGGAGTGGAGTAGGAGAAGAGGGTTGGAGTGGAGTAGGAGAAGAGGGTTGGAGTGGAGTAGGAGAAGAGGGTTGGAGTGGAGTAGGAGAAGAGGGTTGGAGTGGAGTAGAAGAGGGTTGGAGTGGAGTAGGAGAAGAGGGTTGGAGTGGAGTAGGAGAAGAGGGTTGGAGTGGAGTAGGAGAAGAGGGTTGGAGTGGAGTAGGAGAAGAGGGTTGGAGTGGAGTAGGAGAAGAGGGTTGGAGTGGAGTAGGAGAAGAGGGTTGGAGTGGAGTAGGAGATGAGGGTTGGAGTGGAGTAGGAGTGGAGTAGGAGAAGAGGGTTGGAGTGGAGTAGGAGTGGAGTAGGAGAAGAGGGTTGGAGTGGAGTAGGAGAAGAGGGTTGGAGTGGAGTAGGAGAAGAGGGTTGGAGTGGAGTAGGAGAAGAGGGTTGGAGTGGAGTAGGAGAAGAGGGTTGGAGTGGAGTAGGAGAAGAGGGTTGGAGTGGAGTAGGAGAAGAGGGTTGGAGTGGAGTAGGAGAAGAGGGTTGGAGTGGAGTAGGAGAAGAGGGTTGGAGTGGAGTAGGAGAAGAGGGTTGGAGTGGAGTAGGAGAAGAGGGTTGGAGTGGAGTAGGAGAAGAGGGTTGGAGTGGAGTAGGAGAAGAGGGTTGGAGTGGAGTAGGAGAAGAGGGTTGGAGTGGAGTAGGAGAAGAGGGTTGGAGTGGAGTAGGAGAAGAGGGTTGGAGTGGAGTAGGAGAAGAGGGTTGGAGTGGAGTAGGAGAAGAGGGTTGGAGTGGAGTAGGAGAAGAGGGTTGGAGTGGAGTAGGAGAAGAGGGTTGGAGTGGAGTAGGAGAAGAGGGTTGGAGTGGAGTAGGAGAAGAGGGTTGGAGTGGAGTAGGAGAAGAGGGTTGGAGTGGAGTAGGAGAAGAGGGTTGGAGTGGAGTAGGAGAAGAGGGTTGGAGTGGAGTAGGAGAAGAGGGTTGGAGTGGAGTAGGAGAAGAGGGTTGGAGTGGAGTAGGAGAAGAGGGTTGGAGTGGAGTAGGAGATGAGGGTTGGAGTGGAGTAGGAGTGGAGTAGGAGAAGAGGGTTGGAGTGGAGTAGGAGAAGAGGGTTGGAGTGGAGTAGGAGAAGAGGGTTGGAGTGGAGTAGGAGAAGAGGGTTGGAGTGGAGTAGGAGAAGAGGGTTGGAGTGGAGTAGGAGAAGAGGGTTGGAGTGGAGTAGGAGAAGAGGGTTGGAGTGGAGTAGGAGAAGAGGGTTGGAGTGGAGTAGGAGAAGAGGGTTGGAGTGGAGTAGGAGAAGGGGCAAGTGAGATGATGGGGTTTTGCGATGATGCAACGAAAGAAGGAATAGAAGAGACGCGGTATTCAATACCGACTCCAGTAAAGTAAGCGATCTAATTCACAGAGCGTGATGCACAGCCTAATCGAAAGCACATGTACAGCGAACAGAAGTGAACTCATAAAGGAAATGAAGGAGAGCGAAGGGAAGCAGGACGTTCACCCGTTCGCGTGGCCGTCGCCATTACGACCATCATCATTAGGACCGCCAACTCATTATTACTGAAGGACTGGGCCTCTCGCAGTGACCACGGGATCGCATGCGTAGGAGGGAGGGAGGGAGAAAAGGAGTGAGGAAGGGAGGGAGGGAGAAAAGGAGGGAGGAAGGGAGGGAGGGAGAAAAGGAGGGAGGAAGGGAGGGAGGGAGGAAGAAAAGGAGGGAGGGTGGGAAGACAGAGAGAGGGAGGAAAGGAAAGGCAAGGAGATAGAAAGAGAGAAAAAGAGAAAGAGAAAGAGAAAGAGAAAGAGAAAGAGAGAGAGAGAGAGGGGGGGGGGTGACACACATAAGGACAAATAAATATTCATTTGTTCATCCATGTCATGACAAGAACTAAGCAAGAGAAAGATAATGGGCATTCGCCTGCACCCACGGAGACATGCATTCAATCAACTTAATAAAAACATTCGGGACCAAATAATCAGAAATACTTCATAAACGCATCACCAGACACAGAAAACATATAAAATAAAACATACATAAAAAGATATGCTAAAAAATATAGCCTACACGCAAAAACTAAAATTTACAAAGCAAGAATATAATTGAAAAAAAATCCCAAGCAAAACAACAAACCTGTAGCAGAAAAATACATAAATCAAAATGCAAACCACACAAAAACCAATAAAACGCAAATGGAGGAGAGAAACTACAGCAACAGCAGCAGCAACAGTGGCCCATCAGCTTCCCCAGCGTAATGCAAGCGACCGGTGGGGCCGCTGCGAGTAAACATCCCCGCCAGAGCCACCACGTGCACGGCGCCCCCTCCCCTTCCTCCTCCTCCTCTCATTACCACCTCCCTCCCTCCCTTCGCTCTACTTCTCCTTACTCTCCCTGCCTCCTCCTCCTCCTCCTTCTCCTTTTCGTTCTCTCCTTCCTTCTCCCTCTCGTATCCTTACCTCCTACCTCCCCTTCCCTTCTTCTCCTCCTACTTCTCCTTTTCTTTCTCTCCTTCATTCTTCTCGTCTCCCTACCTCCTATCTTCCCTTCCTCCCTTCTCCTCCTCCTATTCCTTTTCGTTCTCTCCTTTCTCCTCGTTTCCTTACCTCCTACCTCCCCTTCCCCCCTTCCCCTGTACTCTCTTCCTCCATCTCTCCTTTTCTCCCCTTCCTTCCATTCCTCACCTCCCTTCCCTAACCCTTTTCCTCCCTCCTTCCTTCCACCCTTCTCCATTCCTCCCCCCTCCCCCTCCCCCTCCCCCCTCTTTCTTCGTCTCCTCGTACACGTGTCCGTCTCATATGAAGAATGACAACACCCAATGACAATCTCCTCGTCATGCACGGTGATAAGCATCGGGTGGAAGGGGTAAGGGGGAGGAGGTGAAGGAGGAAAGCGGGGAGGCATGTGGGCTTCATATGAATATGCCCATGTGGAGTACAACACGCTGATACGTAGATAGTTAATGTGTGTGTGTGTGTGTGTGTGTGTGTGTGTGTGTGTGTGTGTGTGTGTGTGTGTGTGTGTGTGAGAGAGAGAGAGAGAGAGAGAGAGAGAGAGAGAGAGAGAGAGAGAGAGAGAGAGAGAGAGAGAGAGAGAGAGAGAGAGAGAGAGAGAGAGAGAGAGAGAGGTGTGTGTGTGTGTGTGTGTGTGTGTGTGTGTGTGTGTGTGTGTGTGTGTGTGTGTGTGTGTGTGTGTGTGTGTGTGTGTGTGTGTGTGTGTGTGTGTGTGTGTCCTCGTGTGTGCGTGTGTGTATGCGTGTGTGTCCTCGTGTGTGTATGCGTGTGTGTCCTCGTGTGTGTATGCGTGTGTGTCCTCGTGTGTGTGTGTGTTTGACATTTTGTTATACATTCTGCACATGTTCCTTTGCAATTTACACATGTTTACGGTGACCTTGCATGCCCCTCGCATGATGCAGTCGCTATTCCCTCTGCATCTGTGTTCATGCTCAAGCTGAACTGCAGACAAATATTTAAAATCGTGGCGTCCCACACGACTGCTTTAATATGGAGTCTGAATTCATAAGTTATCATTTGCCGAAGAGACTCACGCAGATGTGAACGACACTGGTGCCTCTTGCAACATACGCAGCTTGCATAGGACTCCACTGCATCCCAGACGTATTCCCTTACATATATTCAGAAAAACAATTATCAACAATACTATCAAGGAACGATAAAATGTTTACAACAAATCAACCCAACATCAATAAACAAACAAATCAAATACACTCGAGTGAATGAATTGGCAAAATATCGTCCAAAACACACACGCGGGCGCGCGCGCGCGACCTCTCCAAGTAAACGCAAACAGCTCTAAAGACACAAGAGAGAGAGGCCGCTGTCAATCTGCCTTGATGGTTAACAAAACAATAAAAACCCTTCTCACCAGACCTCATAAACATGACAGGCAGCAGCTAAGCTAAGTGCAACGTGCTAGGCATATGACTCCTCTCGCTCTCCATTTCCCTTTTTTGCGTGTGGTGCACTGCGGCGTGAGCACAGACAGACACAGACACGCATTCTCCTCTACTACAAGTAACAAATAAGATTTATTCGAATTTTCTTATTTCCTCTCTCTTTGGTTTTCCTCCCTCCCCTCCCCAAGAAACACAAACTAATTTTGACATAGTCGTTACGGCTCACGGGAGATTGAGGGAGAGAGGAGGAGAGAGGAGGAGAGAGGAGGAGAGAGGAGAGGGGAGGGGAGGGGAGTGGAGGGGAGAGGAGGGGAGAAGAGAGGAGAGGTGAGGAGAGGGAGGACACCGCCCACCATAATACCCCGCCCCTACTAATGAGGTTGTCTTGACTCCCAAACCCGCAGATGATGTCGTCTTCTCTTGCCAGAAGCGGATGTCGTCCCGATCCTCACTACAGTCGGAATAAGGCCTTCATCGATCCACACGCCAAGCGAGCACGTCGTCTGGTGCACACAACACGACTACGGGGGTCGTCTTCGGACACGACTACAATGCTTTACCGGAGTCGTCCAGATACGTTATGTCTGGGAGTCTGTAGGAGGCACAGCCGTGAGGGAGAGAAAGGGAGGGAGGGAGAGAGAGAGAGAGAAGGTTAGACGGATAAATGGATAGAAGAATAGGAGAAAATGATAGAAAAGGAGAAGGTACGAAAGGAGAGAAGAGACACGAGGGAAAGCACAAAAGAGAATAATGGAAAACTTAGAGACGAGAGAAATGAAAAATACAAAATAAGGAAGAGGGGGGGGGTACACGAAAGGACACACAAACAAAGCTTAGAGATAAACAGGATGTTATAATACTGCTGACAATGACAAGAGATTGGAGACAGTTGACGTAGGTAGATAATGGCTGCTTGGAATCCTAAGGAGGCGGTGATGGAGCGCAAGTGACGCCGGGACGCAAGGGAGCGCGAGCCGTTGGGGGTCGGGACAATAAGACGCAAAGCATTGCGGCCAAAGAGATGCATTCTCCGTGGGAAATCCACAGAGCAGGGAAACGGGAAAGCGCTGTTGACATCTTCAAAGGAAATATGCGCGCTCGTGCACGCACACACGCACGCACGCACACACACACACGCGCGCACACACATACACACACACGCACAAACACACACATACACACACGCACAAACACACACAATATAAACTTCTGCATGTGCCAGGTGTGGGACAAGGGCACTTCCTCACGTCAGATGAGTCAGTGCCATTATCTGGTGCCACAGGTGCTCCGCGTCCCAACGCTCCGCTACGTAACACGCAAACACAAAATGCTCACAGCGGTATTGTGTCAGATAGAGTGAGTGAGGGAGCACGTATCTACAGACACCACCCGACACAAACAATGCCTGAGTGAGTGTGTGGAACAAGAAAAGAGGGAAATAAAATAAAATACAAGAAAGAGGGAGAGAGGGAGAGAGAGAGAGAGAGAGAGAGAGAGAGAGAGAGAGAGAGAGAGAGAGAGAGAGAGAGAGAGAGAGAGAGAGAGAGAGAGAGAGAGAGAGAGAGAGAGAGAGAGAGAGAGAGAGAGAGAGAGAGAGAGAGAGAGAGAGAGGAGAGAGAGAGAGAGAGAGAGGGAGAGAGGGAGAGAGGAGAGGGGAGGAGAGAGAGAGAGGGAGAGAGGGAGGAGAGAGGGAGAGAGGGAGGAGGGAGGAGGGAGAGAGGGGGAGGAGGAGAGGGAGAGGAGAGAGAGAGGGGAGAGAGAGAGAGAAGGAGAGAGAGAGAGAGAGAGAGAGAGAGAGAGAGAGAGAGAGAGAGAGAGAGAGAGAGAGAGAGAGAGAGAGTGTGTCTGGGTAGGTGGGAGTGGGGGAGAAGAGAAAGAGATGTGTGGTCCCATCAGTGACTGTCACCTTGGACCACTTGAGCTCAACCTCACGCTCTCAAGACCTCCTCCTCCGATCTCGCGCGTGGAACTTAGGGGGAAACAGACACTCGAGTGTATCCTCAGCGCAGGCCTTGGTAGAGAGGCGACACACTTCGCACACTCTGTTTAGATTCGGGCCAGACAGGCAACACAAATGATCTGCTGATCACCCCGTAAACAAGCGGTCTATTTTCACTTCGTTTGTTCCCAATACTCTTCGTCTGTCTCTGTATTTGTCTGTCTGTCTGTCTGTCTGTCTGTCTAACACTCTCTCTCCCTTCTTTTAGCTTTCTGATTCTCTCTTTCCTTTCTTTTCTATTTTTTTTTTTCACTCTCTCTTTCCCTTCACCTTTCTTGCTCTCTCTACTTTTCCTTCCATGTATTTTTTATAGTATGTAATATATCTTTAGTAAACATACTATCAGTCTTCCTGCCTATCATGCAGGAAGAGAGGAAGAGAGGGAGAGAGTAAGAGAGAGAGAGGGATTAGGGAGAGGGAGAGGGATTAGGGAGAGGGATTAGGGAGAGGGATTAGGGAGAGGGAGAGGGAGAGGGAGAGGGAGAGGGAGAGGGAGAGGGAGAGGGAGAGGGAGAGGGAGAGGGAGAGGGAGAGGGAGAGGGAGAGGGAGAGGAAGAGAGAGAGATTCAGAGAGTCGTGCGCGTACAAAGAGCAATGTGCACACGGCAATCACCTCAGTGTTTATTTATATGAAGTTTTGCCTCTTGGCCATAGAGGGGGAGGAGAAGGGGGGGGGGAGAGAGTGGGGAAGACGATGGGGAAGTGGGAAGGGAGGGGAAAGTGAAGGATATCAAGGAAGGGAAAGAGAAAGAGAAGAGAAAAGATCTTTCGTCACCCTGCCCTCCCTAATGAAAACAAAACCGCTCTCAAGAGAAGATAACATGCCGGCCATCAGCATACCATCCGCCTTATCGCCCTCCATTACTTTATTGCTTCCTCCTTCTCTCCTTCCCTTCATTTTGTTCAATTCCTTTCGCAATTAATAAATTTTCTTTCGCTTCCCCCCATCTCCGTTCCTTCGGCAAAGAACCAAGTGACTGACACTATATTTCCACGTGTGCTTCTTATTTGTTTATTCTTTTCCCGATTAAATAAATGAGATCCGGGAAAGGCAGAAACTGGAGGGGAGGGGGGGAGGGGGGATGAGGGGGAAGGGAAGGGAGGGGAGAGTAGGGGGAAGGGGAGGGGAGGGAAGGAGGGGAGGGTTGGGGGAAGTGGAAGGAAGGCGGTGACGAGGGGGATGAGGATGAGGATGAGGATGAGGATGAGGATGAGGATGAGGACGAGAACGATGATGAAGGTGGTGGTGGTGAGGGAGATGGAGAGAGAAAAGGAGGAATAGGGTAAGAAAAAGAGAGATGAGGAGGATGGCGGAGAGGGCGGAGAAGAGCAGTGAGAGGAGGGAAAGAGGGGCGAAGTGAGGGCAATGAAAGGGAGGGATGAAAGCAAGGGATGCCGGGATGGCAAAGAAGGTGATAGTAAGAGAGAGAAACTGTGATGATTTAATGAAAAGAGAGGCAGTTGGGAGAGAATTGAAAAGAAGTAACGTAAGACAAAAGAAAAAAGAAAAATTAAAACAAACAGAAGAAATAGGAGAGTGTCAAGATGAAGTACAAAAATCACTTGGGCGAGTAAGGAATGAGAGAGAGAGAGAGAGAGAGAGAGAGAGAGAGAGAGAGAGAGAGAGAGAGAGAGAGAGAGAGAGAGAGAGAGAGAGAGAGAGAGAGAGAGAGAGAGAGAGAGAGAGAGAGAGAGGAGAGAGAGAGAGAGGAGAGAGAGAGAGAGGAGAGTGAGAGAGAGGAGAGTGAGAGAGAGGAGAGAGAGAGAGAGTGAGAGAGAGGAGAGAGAGAGAGAGAGGGAGAGAGAGAGGGAGAAAGAAGGAGAAAGAGGGAGAGAGAGAGGGAGAAAGAGGGAGGGCGAGAGAGAGAAAGAAAGAAAGAGAGAGAGAGAGAGAGAGAGAGAGAGAGGTGGGGGAGGAGGAGGAAAAGTGACCATGAGTGAAAGAGGGGGAAACAATAAATCTTAAGACGAGGGGGAGACGCGACACATATTACCAAGAACAACCACATGAAAAATCAGAGGAAAGAACACACAAGAGAAGAAAAGAAAAATCAACGCAAAATTAGATTAATGTAAGAAAAAAGGACGAATGAGAAATCTGAAAAAAACATATATTTCCAAATAAATGGTCGACTAAAGTAGGTTAAAAAAAAAGGATGAGAAAATATTCAGATTTTCCCGGCAGCGGTACAGTACAAACGGAAACTTGTGTACTAAACACTACTAAACACAAAACATCATTACAAGCTAACTGACACGGAATAATGACGGCGATGAAGAGGGGAGATAATGGAGTATTTGGACAATGATTCTATATCCGACTA
>NW_028234427.1:19251956-19264456 GCF_977035675.1 Penaeus japonicus | reverse complement strand
ACAACTTCCTCGCCACACCAGCCGGTCGCCACTTCCTGGACACCACCACACACCTTCCCCCACTCTCCCCCCACGCAGATATTCACACACGTACATTTTCAAGACCTCTCCCGCTACAGTCACGACCATCCTAGAGACCTTTAACCACAATACCACACCGAAAGGAAAGGGAAACGCGTGTGTTCAGTTAAGACATCCCACGCTCTTTATCGCTTACAATCATCATTGCTATCAGTAATGATATAATGTGTCCTCTTTCATACATATATGACTTCGTTCAAAAGGATCATTACCATATTATTTTCTGTCTCGAGGTAATCACTGTACTGCCTTATCACGTCTCGTTAAGGGCATATCGTCAGTCAGGTAAACTGAGACACCTTATCAAGCCCTTCGAACACTTCCTTATCTACTCTACCTGCTCTAAATTCCCAAGGGACAGAAACGTTACAGAGATAGGCAAACATTTCCCCATTTCGTAATACAAACAGTCGAACTACATGCATGGATGGCAATAGTAATGATTGTAACCAATAAACAAACGGTAACTTTTCTCACGTGCATCTAAGAGCCTCGAGTAGGCCTATCGAACCCTAGACGACGAATATACACAATAACAAGCTGTCGCAATCACCTTTCACATCTCTGCCCACGGCCCCTAATAATAATAACATTACATAGGAATATTGACTTAGGAACATGTTACACATTCTTCTGTGGCAATATCTGCTTGCGAGATAGCGTTACTGGGTTGTTTTCCACCCGTAAGCATTCTATCCGATAAGGATAAACTTACAGATAATGGCACATATATAGTAAGCGATAACAATAACGACGATGATACGAGTACTAATAATAACAATTATAATAAACAATGACAATAATAATACCAGTAATAATTCCAAATGACTTTTCATGTTTCAGAAACGGACAAGTCTTAACCCGGTGACCCGTAAGCCAACCTAGCAGGTGTGTATGTGGGAAAGTATGTGCTTGCTTGCGTGCTTGCGTGTGTAGTCATCTTTTATGGGACTCGACGTGTTTACATTCATGTGTTTCGCCTTCCACTCAAGGCTTCATCTCACGCTATTCGTCAGGAATATCCCTGTTTTCATGTTGTTAGTATCACCATGACTATCAACACCGTCCCTCGAGGCTCAGTGCAATATCCACATCAATAGCCCCCGCCCCTAATAAATCAATCACGCCCACATCCTTCCCATCACACCCACGACCGTACACCAAACGAAAGGCAAACCATGACTCGAAAACCTAAATCTACTCATCTACATCTACAACCAAAAAAACTCGGGCCCATATCCTCCATATTCTTTGTTGATACCTAGGCCTACACATCCTACCTACTACAAAGGCACATATCCCTTCCAAATTTAGTCTAAAAAAATCCAAATTCCCATAAAATACACAACCCATTTACTGTTTGTTGACGCCCTGTTGTCACATGCTCCGCCTGACCGCCCACGCACGCCCACAGGAACCGTAAACGCGACCCAGCACGCCATGCCTACTTCCACGGTTGTAATAAATCTACGAGGTAGGGTATGTGGCGCCTGTGCTCTCGCGTCGGTTCCGGAAGGACAGAGCGGAGTTCGGTTACGGAGGGTCGCCTGCCAAGCAGCTTTATAATAGATGCAGTGGCGATGATAATAACAACCATAATTAAATTTTATCAAAATCACTGAAGGGAATAATAATGTTGGTCATCATCATCATCATCATCTTCATCATCATAATAATAATAACAATAATAATAATGATAATAACAACAATAATAATAAAAGCGACTGATAAAATATGATCAAAACAACAGTAATATTAATAACACAAATAGCTGTAGTAATAGTAATAATAATAATGAAAATAATTATCATTATACTGATAATAAAAACAATATTAATAATAATAATAATAATCATAATAACAATCATAATAATAATGACAATAATAATAATAACAATCATTATAATAATAACAATCATAAGGTAAAAATAACAAAAATAATATCAAAGATAATGATAATAATTATAAATAATAAAACACACAACTAATAATAACAATAGCAACCTCGTGATGTGTTTATGTGCTTGAAGTTCATGATAAATGCGAATCAACGTTATCTAGTCACGACCATGGGCGGGCGGGCGTACGAGTATGTAAGGTAGCGTGGCGACTCACGCCCACAGTACTCTGCCGGTGTCATATTACGCAGGGGGAGGCAGGGTGGGATGGGGAGGGGGCGAGTGTTGGGTGGATGTGGAATTTGGGATGAGAGGGAGGAAGGGAAGGAGAGAGAGGGAAAGAAGAAAGAAGGGAGGGAGGGAGGGAGGGAGGGAGGGAGGGAGGGAGGGAGAGGGGGGAGGGGGGGAGGGAGGGTGATGGGGAGAAGGGGAGAGAGGGAGGGAGGGAGGGTGATAGGGAGAAGGGGAGAGAGGGAGGGAGGGATGGAGTGAAAGAGAGAGAGAGAGGGAAAGAAGAAGGATGGGAGGAAGAGAGAAAGGAGGAGGAGGGAGGGAGGGAGGGAGGGAGGGAGGGAGGGAGGGAGGGAAGGAGAGAGAGAGAGAGGAAATGCTACGCATGTGGAATCCATAACGTGTGGCTCTGGGGGTGTAACGGACTTTCAGTTCGGTTGCTGGGAGAGAAGGAGAAGGAGGAGGAGGAGGAGGAGGAGGAAGAGGAGGAGGAGAGGAGGAGGAGGAGGAGGAGGAGAGGAGGAGGAGGAGGAGAAGGAGGAGAAGGAGGAGGAGGAGAGGGGGAGGAGAGGAGGAGGAGGAGGAGGAGGAGGAGGAGGAGGAGGGGGAGGAGAGGGGGAGGAGAGGAGGAGGAGGAGGAGGAGACGAAGGAAGAAGTAGTAGAAGAAGAAGAAAATAGAAGTGAAGAGGAAGGAGAAGAAGAGGAGAGACGGATGGGTGGCAGGGGATGAGGAGTCACAGAAGGAAGGGGGAGGGGGAGGGGGGAGGGAAGAAGTAGTAGTAGAAGAAGAAGAAAATAGAAGTGAAGAGGAAAAAGAAGAAGAGAGACGGATGGGTAGCAGGGGATGAGGAGTCACAAAGGGAAGGGGAAGGGGGAGGGGGAGGGGGAGGGAAGAAGTAGTAGAAGAAGAAGAAGAAAATAGAAGTGAATAGGAAAAAGAAGAAGAGGGGAGACGGATGGGTGGCAGGGGATGAGGAGTCACAGAAGGAAGACAGGGAGGAAGAAGAGAAAAATGGGAATCAGGTGGGAGGTGTGAGGGGGGGGGGAGAGAAAAGGGACACGAGAGCTGGAGAGGGAGAGAGGAGGGGAAAAACAGGGAGATTCAGAGCGGCAGAACTATTGCCACATATGACTACATGACACCCATAACCCAAAATCCGATCAACCGAGGCACATCAACCACTTACAGACACAGACATAAAAAAATAATAAGTACACGAGCGCCACAACAAAGAAATCATCCATATACAGACAGCGGAAAACAGGCCACGTATTAGACCCCTTCTAAAAAAAATCATGATTATGATGATAATAGCAATATAAATGACTTTAACAACAAAAAGTAATGATTATACTATACCAACGATAATGATAGTGACAATGACAATAACAAAACAAGAACAATGATGATAATAACAATAATGGTTCTACTAATAACAATGACAACAATAACCACAGTATCACTATCACCGTGGTGATTATGATACAATCATAAAAAAATAAATACAACTAAATGAAAAACCACTGCAGGAACCACTGTCCTCAGCCCAAAGTCAAACAAACACAAAAGCGCAGAAAGCTCGACAAGACGCGCATTCCGGGGAAAGCACGGAGCGTGTCAGTGCATGACAGCCGGTGACAGTGTAGGCCTACGTGCTGGATTGCTGCAGACCGGGTCAGGGCGAGGAATGCCTACTGGAGCATGGGGGTGGGGGAAGTGGTAGCTTGTGTGAGCGCATCTGACTGGAAATATAAATCATTGCAGGTCATGGGGAGTGAGGGAGGTGGGAGAGGGAGGGAGGGAAGGAGAGAGTGTGTGCGTGTGTGTGAGTGAGTGAATGTGTTAATGTGTGCGTGCGTGTGTGTGCGTGAGTGAATGTGTGAATGTGTACGCGTGTGTGTGAGTGAGTGAATGTGTGTGTGTGCATGTGTGTGTGTGTGTGTGTGTGTGTGTGTGTGTGTGTGTGTGTGTGTGTGTGTGTGTGTGTGTGTGTGTGTGTGTGTGTGTGTGTGTGTGTGTGTGTGTGTGTGTGTGTGTGAGTGAGTGAGTGAGTGAGTGTGTGAATGTGTGCGTGTGTCGCGAAGGCCAAAGGACGTGAATAGCCGAGGACAGGCTCGTCCGCGCCGGCTCATTCAAAAGAGCGTGTCCAACGGTCGCCCTCCTCCACGTGAATGAAGTCATCAAACCTGTTAAGATTTGGGCCTCCTTCAAGATCATCTTCCGAGGACGGACTCATTCACCTGACGCTAATGGGAGGGAGCGTTTGTCTCCTTTCAATATCTAGCGAAGACATATTTTATCTTCCTTTTCATCCTCCATATCCATTCCAACCTTCCCATCTCTCTCCGCCCGCCCTTTTGAACCGTCATTACTATTCCTATTCGATTCCCCCTTCCCCTCTCCCTCGTCCTCCACCGCGCCATAAACACACCAAAGCAGGACAACAAAGCTTAATTTCTTAAATGCCAACAAGCGCACAAGAACGAGAACACTGCCTGCAGGTGCCTCGAAACAGAACCCGGGCAAACGACACCGCGGTCCGCCATTGCTGCTGATGCGCTCAAACGAGGCAAACGAACGAACGCCGCCGCTGCCAATGGCCGACTCTTCTGGGTTTCCCTTTGTGGCCACGGAGGCTTCCACTCGCATCGGCGAGGAAGGAAACGCATGACACGGGTAAGGCAGATAAACTGTGTATAGAGAGAGGAAGAGAGGGAGGGAAGGAGGGAGGAAGGGAGAGAAATATAGATAGATAGATAGATAGAGATAGAGAGAATGAGCCAGAGCCACCACTAACAACTGGAATCCGCAACGCACGTCAATTGGACTGAATCGCCGCCTCGCCACGGCCTTGACAAGAACCCAGAGCGCTAAAAGGGGACTGGGAGACCTTCAGCAAACGCTACCAATAACTCCCAACTTCTCCCACGTGACCTTTCTCATAGCGGAAGGACAGACAAGCAGTCACTCGTCTTTGTACGTCTGGCGGCGAACAGACAAGCAAAATCGTGGCAGAATGGATGGCCAGATACTATATAGATATGCCAGATGGATGGATAGGATAGGTATGTAGGATGAGTGGATTATGGACTGATGTGCGGATAGATGGATGAAATTTATATAAGAGGTATTTATAAGGTATATAAGAGACGGATGAGCTCATTAACAAAAGGAAGAACGAATAGAGTTAATTAATCTGGATCTAATTAATGCATCAATTTCCGAATAGTAAGTTCGCAAGAATGGGTGGGCAGATTAGAATAGATGATTAACGAAAGAATGAATCAATAAACGGACAGATTAAAAACAAACAAGCAAATAAATGAAGGGAAGAAGCCAAAGAGCGGCAAATAAAAATTGGAGCAAACATAAAAGACAGAAAATAAAACAAAAGAAGCAAAGACCCACAAACAAACACAAGCCAAAAAAAAAAACGGAAAATAGAAAACGAAACACGAAAAAATCAGACACATAAGCAAGCAAAAGAAGAGACAATAAAACAAGATACAAGCATGAAGTACTCGTTCGACCCCGCCTACGCTGCACCCCGAGTGCCGAATGAGTGACACCGCCCCCGCCCGGTCCCCCTCCGAGGCGGCACCAAATGTCACAGCCCCAGGATAAGATCGAGGATGGCGCAACAGGAGGGCATGTCGATCCTTCAAGAGGGAAGGGAGGGGGAAGGGAGAGAATGAGGTAGGGAAGGAATGAGGAAGGGGAGGCAGAGGGGGATGAGAGGGGATAAGGAGGAAGGGGAGGCAGAGGGGGATGAGAGGGGATAAGGAGGAAGGGGAGGCAGAGGGGGATGAGAGGGGATAAGGAGGAGGAGGAGAAAGAGAAACGGAGAAGGGATGAAGAGGAAGAGGAAGAAAACGGTGGGATGGGGTCTTGTGGTTTCTACTTAGATATAACACGTGATCACAAGGAGAGCGAGGAAAAAATGAAGAGCTGATAGAACAAGGTTAACAAATCAGAAATGCCAAAGATTCGATCGCTAAAAATAGAAATCAACACGAAAGCAAAACCCGAAAATCAAAACATAAATACAGACACACATGAATCAAGCAAAAGCATATATAAAAGACAAAATACTAAAACAGACCAATCCCGTTCCATGCTGCCAGTTCCATAAGAAACCTCTTCTTGGTTCGCTTCCACAACCTCCCTACCTACACAAGAAAGTCACCGTTACCAGCATAAGAAAGGCACTCCAGCCAACGCAACCGCAGCACTGGCAACAACCTTGGCTCGCCTACATATTTGGCAACACTTTCCTTGCCGATTAGTCTCATAGCGTCAGCATTTTTTTCTTCTCAAATTTGTTGTTGCTAAAACAGGGAATGATTATCTTTTTGGGTTCTTAAGTATCTAAAATATTTCTTTTTTCTTTTTTTCTTTTTAATTCTTACATTTCACCTACATCGCTTTTACTACACATTTCTCTTATCCCTCTCCATCTCCATATCACCTAACTTTTTATCTTTTTCCTTTTCCTCCTCCTCCTCCTCCATCTCCCCATTCTCCTCCACCCATCACCTCCTGCATAACCACCTCTCTTCTATCAACTCCACCTCTTCCACAAGACTCCCTCATTGCCTCCAAGGATCGCGTGCCTCGTCCCCCTCGCTCAGGATTTTCTTAAGATGTGGATGATTTTCTCGCTTCTTTTTTGGCCGTCGCTGTCGCTTTCTCGTGACATGGTACCCCTCCCCCACCCCTCTTCCTGTCTATTCATATTTCCCTCTCTATCCTCTTGTACCCATTGCTTGCTTCCCCTCTCTCTCTTTCCTATCTTCGTCTGCCTACTTTTTCGCTCAACAAAGAATAAGTGGCAACACTATAACATGCACACAGAAATAAACAAAGAAAAAACAGCAACTCTAACACGCACTGAGAAATAATAGTAAGAGACGACGCCTCCACGCAATACCAAGCACGTAGCAGCAGCGCCAGCGGGAGGGAGCAGCAGCAGCAGCAGGAACGGCCCTCGATCAGCAGGTGGTCGGTAGGCGGCGCGGCAGGTGAGTAAGGTATGAGCCAGTTTCCCCTTCGAGATGGATTCCCCAACACTATCTCATCTCCGTCCGTCCCTCCCTCTCTCCCTTCATCCTCCCTTTCTTCCTTCTCCCATCCATTGCTCCTTATCTGCCGCTCTCCTTTACTTCCTTTCTCCCATCTCTCTTCCAGCATCCATTCCTCTCCCTTCTCATTCCTTCCTTCGCTCATCCTTCTCTTTCTATTTGTCCACTTCTTCCTTTCTTTCCCTTCCTCCCTCCATCCTTCATCCCCTTCACTTTTACATTCCCACCGTCCCAGACCAGCATCCCGGCGCCCCCGCTCATGACGCCCGCTCCACGTCATCGTAAATAACCAGGTGGAATAATAGAGTACCAATGGAAAAATAATAGTGGGAGGAATATGCATTTCATGATCCGGATTTTCCAGTTTGGGAGAGCAGATGACGGGCTCCCAAAGGCAAATCACTTCGGATTTTTTATTTGATCAAAATCGTAATATATACGACCAAACATTTTCTGTTTCCATAAGACTTACTCCACAAAAGGCTCAACCCCGACACTGCCTATCCCGTGCAGCCTCCACTATAAATCTTCGTGATGCTTCCCTTGTAAAAGAAAAAAAAAGTTATCGGACAATTATCGTTATCACGTAATCGCTCCGCCATCGCGGCTCTCGCTTCCCCCGCGACATGAGCCAGCATCTTTGCGAAACTTGCCAAGTAACTTTCATCGGATGGCAAAAGATTAATCCCTTCAGGATGCATTCTGATGCGTCTGGGTATTGCCGAAGGAGTGGGGAGGGGGAGGGGGGAGGGAGAGAGAGAACCAAAGAGATGAATGAAGAGAGAAGCAGACAGAAAGACAGAGAGAACGAAAGGGAAAGGTAGGGAGGGAGAGGGAGAAGAGAGAAGAGAAGAAAAGAGGGAGAGAGAGAAAAGACAGAGAGGGAGAAAGAAAGAGAGAAAGAGGGGAGGAGAAAGATAGATAGACAGATAGATAGACAGATAGACAGATAGACACATAGAGAGAATGAGAATAAGAGTGTGAATGTGCGATAGTGAGAGAAAGTAGGAGGTTGTTGTGAGCACGTAAAAGGAGAAAGAAAAGAAAAAGGTCCCGAGCTTTGATGGGCCTTCATGGGTTTGGCCTGGGGCTAAGGTCCACACACGGCCCGAGGGCAGACCCTTACTTTCTCTGACAGAAAATGTTATCGTTCTCACATAAACACGCATGAGTGCACACAGCCACTCGCAGGTGGGCGGGCAGGGCAGACACAATCACACAGAATGACACACACACGAAGACACGTTCAACACAAACACATGAACATTACAAGAAACAAAGTAAGTTACTCTTGGTACGACTGTAAATCCCAGTCTGATGTGTAAACGTAGCCTTAAAATAGGGGTAGAAGAGAATGGGAGAAAGGGAGGGATAGGGAGGAAGGAAGGGAGGAAGGGAGGGATAGGGAGGCTGAGGAAGGAAGGGAGGAAGGGAGGGGAAGGGAGGGGAAGGGAGGAGGAGGGAGGGAGAGAGGGAGGGGGAGAGAGAAAGAGAGAGAGAGAAATGAATAAGAGTGTGAGTGAGAGTGGACTGGCCAGACGAAATCCAATAGACAACGCGCCTCACGTAGAGGGAGATGAAACATGTATTTTAATGCCACTTGCGATTTCTGCTTAGTACCTTGGGTCTCTCTCTCTCTCTCTCTCTCTCTCTCTCTCTCTCTCTCTCTCTCTCTCTCTCTCTCTCTCTCTCTCTCTCTCTCTCTCTCTCTTTCTTTCTCTCTCTCTTCACTATTCGTATCACTTTCCCTCCCTATTCCTATTCCTATTCCTATCCCTGTCACCATCTCTTTCTTTCTTTCTTTCCCTCCCTCCCTCCCTCCCTCCATATATCTCGAAGCGCGAAGGGTGACTTGCGGCTTTCCTTCCCCGTGAGCCAAACAAACATCTCTAGAGGCGAACGTAAATAGACCCGCATCCCCATTTTACTGTTTACTGTCGCGTACGTCTCTTACACCATGCAACTTGCATGCCGCCATTGCAAACCCGGACGCTCGACATGTCAACCCATCGTTTCTCTGCCACTTTCCGTGTCTGGCATTCAATCAGATACCACGACATACCGGCACGCGACCTCTGACCCCAAGAGTGACATCACCGAGTGCATGTCTGGGGGGGGGGGGTGACGTCTGTCCAGGATCGAGACGAACGATACCTGGCAACGACTGGCCTCCTCCCCCCTCCCCTCCTTCTTACCCCCACCCTGTCCCAGTGGCTCGGCGTCTGCAACACAACTGTCACTCCGTGGATTGTGTGTAACCTTTATGTCGACCGCTGGAGTGAAAGGGACAAGGAGAGATAGAGAGGGAAAGAGGTGGAGAGGGTGAGACAGGAAGAGAGAGAGAGGTGGTGGGGAGGAAGCGGGGGAGGGGGAGGGGGAGGGGGAGGGAGATCGAGAGGGAGTGAGGGGTGGGGAGGGGGAGGGAGAGGGAGAAGAAAAGAGAGAGAGAGAGAGAGAGAGAGAGAGAGAGAGAGAGAGAGAGAGAGAGAGAGAGAGAGAGAGAGAGAGAGAGAGAGAGAGAGAGAGAGAGAGAGAAAGAGACCAACTAAGGAGAACCACATCACCTAGGTCGTGACTCTCTCAGGATTCGGGTTTAAATAGCCAGCGTTTCCGAAACGAAGCGAGCAGCGACCCTCACCCTGGCACCCCGCTCCATCAATCCTCAATAAATAATAAAAACAAATAAAAAAAACAAGTAGATAGTCCTGGTGATGATGTTAATAATGATAGCAATCAGTATTGATATTAGTGCCATAATTTTAATAATTGCCATTACCACTGTTAACATTATTATTACCATCATTATTTTAATCACCATTGCTCTTGCTATCATTATCATTATCATTATCAGCACTATTGCAAAAGAAAATCGTCCCCCTTCATCCCTGCGCGTAATTACATCACCTTTTAAAGGTAACATGCGTCCTTTAACCTGCCCCCCCTCCCCCTCCCGTCCCGGACAAGGTCAACGAGAGGCTCATGAGGTTAGCGCTAGTCTGAGCCTGGACACAAAGACACAGACAAACAGACAGGCAGACAGATAGACACACAGACGACACAAAACAACCAGAATAAATAATCAGAACAAGTAATAAGCCACGGGCGATATAATGAAACACCCGAACACACACAAACAAACAAGAGCAAAGGCAAGATGCAAGGGCCACGAGGCGGAAGAACAAAGACGCCGCCGGGGTGGACGGGGCAGACTCGGCAAGGGCGCTCAGTGCGGCGGCAGCGCCTTCCTACCACGGGAACGCTGCCCTTAGGGACGGGAGATAGGGAAGAGATGGTGGGGGGAGGCGAAGATAGGGGAGCAGGAGGAGAAGGAGCAGGAACAGGAAGAGGAGGAGGAGGAGGAGGAGGAGGAGGAGGAGGAGGAGGAGGAGGAGGAGGAGGAGGAGGAGGAGGAGGAGGAGAAGGAGGAGGAGGGGGGGGAGGAAAGAAGTAGTAGAAGAAAATAGAAGAATTGAAGAGGAAGAAGCCGAGAGAAGGGTGGGTGGCAGGGGATGAGGAGTCACAGAAGGAAGGGGGAGGGGGAGGGGAAAGGGGTTGAGGCGGAAGAGGAGGAAGAAGAGGAAGAGGAGGAGGAGGCTGTTATACCGTAAGGGAAACAAGATCTTTCGCATGGAGAAAGTAGATAAGATTTTATCGGTAAACATGAGTTGAAAATGAAAATACATAAAAGGGGGAAAAATGTACGGAAGTACAATACAAAATGACGGAAAGTAAAAGAAAAACAAAAATAAAAAAGAAAAAAGAAAACATTTAAACACCTGATACCATAAAACCGCGCGATACAGAGCCAAGCCATGGGTCAGCTTGTCGGAGACGAGGCAGGACGTGAGAGCAGGCGCGCACGGAAGGGAACGGAAGACCAAGATGCAGGAGGAGGCTGCGGCAGAGAGACAGGCAAAGCGGAGAAAGAGGAAGCACTGAAAGGACAAGCCGGGAAGGAAGTGGAGACAAAATAGGCATGAAAGAAGAGGGAGAAGAGGAAGAGGTGGATGAGAGAGGTGAGGTGGAAGAAGGGCGGAGGAGGGAGGGAGTAGGTGATGGGGATGGGGATGGGGATGGGGAGGAGGGGTAGGTGGAGGTAGTGAGATGGGAGGATGAGGAAGGGGGGGAGTCCTAACTGGGCGTCCTTGAAACGCGGCGAGCGGGCACCGTCTGGCCAGCCCTCCAGACCGAAGCACATAATACCAACACTACTACTCTACTACCACCAGCAATGACCACGCCGCCCTCCGCATACCGGACCGCTTGCGCAATAGCACAGGTAGGGCGGGTGGGCCGGGGGGGCATGGAGGAGGGAGTGGGGAGACACGGGAATACGAAGACGTTTAAAGGTATAGAGGCCTGTGGTAGGCGGGAGCGGGAGAGGGTGGGGGGAGGGGGCAAGGGGGAAGGTGGGCAGGACGGCATCTTTGGGGCACACCTGTCGGCGACGCGGCGTGGGTACGGGTCGGAGGCCGGCCAGAGACGCGCTCGGCCCGGGACGCTCACTCACTCACATTAGTCATCTCAATCGCTCTGAATATCTTGGTTATTTCAAGGAAAGAGAGGGAGAGGGAGAAAGAGAAGAAGCAGAGAGAGAGTTAAGATGATAGGGGGAGAGGGAAGGAGGGGGAGACAGAGAGACAGACAAACGCACACACGGACGTAAACAAACGCAACTGGAGCATAATAAACGCCAGAGCAACATCTGGAGCCTCGCATCCCCCTGACCCTTATTCTGGGCCTTCGTCACTGTCGGAAATAATTACGAGGTTCGAGATCTCGCGGTGAGCATTATGCAAGCGCTTTAAAGGTTACGCTTGTCTCGTGACGCCGCCTTCTCCCTCCCTCCTTCCTTCCTCTCCCTCTCTACCTCCGAATGTGCCTGTCACTGCCTGCCTGCCTGCCTGCCTGCCTGCCTGCCTGCCTCCATCAATCCATTCCTGCCTGCCTGGCTGTCTGCGGCCTGCGTCTCCCTCCCTCCAACCCTGCCCAAGGAATGTCTAGCGACCCCGGAGCTGCTGCTGAGATGGCGGGCGTGAGGCGGTGTGGGCGCGGTCATGGAGCAACAATCACATACCTGTCTGGCATAACAGGAACTGTCATCGGATGTCTTACCTGTGGAAAAGAAAATTAAATAAATTAACAAATGAAGATAATTAATCCAACAATTATATTCATAAAAAAATATCAAGAGCAGTGTTAACAAC
>NW_028234427.1:19234456-19244456 GCF_977035675.1 Penaeus japonicus | reverse complement strand
ATAGGCGCGCTCAGACCCTAAAAGTCGGAGACAGATTTTGGCGCCAAAACCCAAGTGAACGACAGCGCGGGCCAGATGCTGAACCTCCCCCTCCTCCCCGCCCCCACGACCCCCACAAACCCGTCCCGATCCCCTGCACGGGTGGAAGCCCGCGCCAACCCGCCTTTTAAAAAATCGTTGGTACGAGAAAACAACACGTTGGACTTTCGGTACTTCTTCATTTCTAAATCTGATAGATGCTGGTTCATGAGAAAGCATGAACTTCTAATAATCATAAAACCGCAGAATGTATCCAGATGGGGTCGCGGCGGCGGAGAATCGAACACCAGCGGCCATTCATTGAGATCACCGCGTGACAGCTCGAGCAGGCAAATTCAGTCTTTAGAGAGCGGCTCTCTAGAGTCGTTAATCCCGTGTTGGGCGTCAAGGTGCAAACTGTCCCTCCTCCCTGCCACGCACGTGTCCGTCCCGTCATCCCCTTTCGGGCCACACAAACGCGATATCTCATGAACGGCTAACCATGTAGCTCATAATTAAGGCAGAAGTATTTGGGAAACCAATCCATTCGAAAGATTGGAACCGGCCTCCAAATGCTACTTTCGACGTCAGGGAACACATAACATCATATATTCTTTCTATACCTCAGGAGTAACTATAGAACAAATAAGGAATACACTTCTAGCTCATAAAAACACAGATCAGAGATTTGGAATTTCATCTAAAAGGACATCAGCAAAAACTGTGGCTATTGGACTAGAACAAGACCCTGGATTTGAATCTGAAATATGAATATATGCATAAACCCACATCGTGAGCACCAAGCCACACTGCAATCATGCTAAAATATTTATCCACGGGTTACGTGTCTCTTTTCGTCTGTTAGTTTGCACGTAATTGGAATTTGAATTATTCAACGACTTTTCCCTCTTTGCGATGCCATTTACAATCGGTCACACAAAAAAATATTCGTACAAAAATAAACATGAGAATACACGAAAATATAATTAAAACACAAACGGTAATTAAAATAATATGATAATGGCACTTATGATTCTTAACAAGTCCTGAAAATTACCTTGACACCCCGTCACCCGCTCGCCACTCTTCACATGCCAGGTGTTTCCTCTTTGACTCATTAACGTTAAAAGAGAGAGAGAGAGAGAGAGAGAGAGAGAGAGAGAGAGAGAGAGAGAGAGAGAGAGAGAGAGAGAGAGAGAGAGAGAGAGAGAGAGAGAGAGAGAGAGAGAGAGAGAGAGAGAGAGAGGGAGAGAGGGAGAGAGAGAGAGAGTAAAAGGGAGGGAGGGAGAGAGAGAGTAAAAGGGAGGGAGGGAAGGAGAGAGAGAGAGAGAAAGAGAGAGAGAGAGAGAGAGAGAGAGAGAGAGAGAGAGAGAGAGAGAGGGAGAGAGGGAGAGAGAGAGAGAGAGTAAAAGGGAGGGAGGGAGAGAGAGAGTAAAAGGGAGGGAGGGAAGGAGAGAGAGAGAGAGAGAGAGGGAGAGAGAGAGAGAGAGAGAGAGAGAGAGAGAGAGAGAGAGAGAGAGAGAGAGAGAGAGAGAGAGTAAAAGGGAGGGAGGGAGGGAGAGAGTAAAAAGGAGGGAGGGAGGGAGGGAGGGAGAGAGTAAAAGGGAAGGAGGGAAGGAGAGAGAGAGGGTGAGAGAGAGAGAGAGAGAGAGAGAGAGAGAGAGAGAGAGAGAGAGAGAGAGAGAGAGAGAGAGAGAGAGAGAGAGAGAGAAGGGAGAGGGAGGGAGGGAGAGAGTAAAAGGGAGGGAGGGAAGGAGAGAGAGAAGGTGAGAGAGAGGGTAAGAGAGAGAGAGAGAGAGAGAGAGAGAGAGAGAGAGAGAGAGAGAGAGAGAGAGAGAGAGAGAGAGAGAGAGAGAGAGTAAAAGGGGAGGGAGGGAGGAAGGGAGGGAGAGAGAGAGTAAAAGGGAGGGAGGGAGGGAGGGAGGGAAGGAGGGAGAGAGAGAGAGAGGAGGGAAGTGAGGGAGGGAGGGAGGGAGGAGAGAGATAAAGAGAGACCGGGACAAGAGAAAACCGGTGTGTTGAGTGTATGTGTATGTGTGTGTGGGGGGAGGGGGGTGTACCTTGCCCTGTTCGCCTTGTTAGATCCTCGAATGCAAACACACAGGATCTCCCTCTCATTTTAATTGATTGCTGACATATGGCAAACTCGTAACGAACTGCAGCGATGTCGTTGGAGCTTTTATCCGAGCCCACAGCAGCTGCCGTGGATTAAGGGAACACTCCAAACTGGGATGCAAATGCCTTAATCTGAGACAACTCAGAATTACAACCCATTTAACCTTTGAAATGCACAGTAATTACGCTGACCACTCCACTGCCCACGTGCACGCACACAGACACAGACACAGACACAGACACAGACACAGACACAGACACACACACACACACATACACACATCTATCAATTTGTATATGCGCTTATACATACTTACAATCATACATATGCATACGTGTATACATACACACATACGTACACATACGCGCACGCATAGACAAATATATAGGCACACACATACAAGTATCTACCTTCAAGCCACCAACTGGAATCAAGTGATGCCACGCCGGTCCTTAGATCCATGCCCTACCCCCTCCCCCCGTCGGCCTGCACACCTGGCCTGGACCCTAGTCTGACACCTGCTACACCTTCACCCCCTCCCAGCTACCGACTGTTTGGCGTTCCGTCCGTCCATCTGTCTGTCTGTCGGCATGCTTGCACCTCTATTCTATAGGAATGCTATCAAAAAAATCCCTCTGCAACGTGGCCCAACCTCCGTCAGGGCCGCTCAACAAAGGGCACATACAAGCCACGTCCACGAAGATTACCTGTCGGGGAAGCCCTAGATGGCCGCAGTGGAAATGTAAACCAATGACCGTGAAACCCTGGAAGTGTGAGCGTTATCATTCCTAAAGCCCTCGCCGTGTCACGACTGCTGCTTGCACTGCGCGGCGCTCCACCAATCTCCATCTATATCTCCCACATCTCTCTCTCGATCCCTTTTACTCTCTCTTTCTTTCTATCTTTCTCTTTCTCTTTCTCTCTTTCTCCCCCCCCCCTCTCTCTCTCTCTCTCTCTCTCTCTCTCTCTCTCTCTCTCTCTCTCTCTCTCTCTCTCTCTCTCTCTCTCTCTCTCTCTCTCTCTCTCTCTCTCTCTCTCTCTCTCTCCTCCCTGTACTTAAACTTACACGTACACACGCATATGCATATACACACACATGCATAAATGCACACGCGCGCGCGCATACACACACACACACACACACACACACACACACACACACACACACACACACACACACACACACACACACACACACACACACACACACACACACACACACACACACACACCCACACACTCTCTCTCTCTCTCTCTCTCTCTCTCTCTCTCTCTCTCTCTCTCTCTCTCTCTCTCTCTCTCTCTCTCTCTCTCTCTCCCTCTCTCTAAAACCTGGTTTCCTGACCTAAAGGCCAGAACAGTAATAGCATGACTCCATGGCCATGTCAGAACCAACAACACAGACCTTCATCTGAGGTCAGTGGATGTCAGAGGTCGGGAGGGTTAGAGGAGGTCCTCAGATGACCTCTTGACCTCGCGAATAAAGGCAACAGGACGACTGATGTCGGCCTATTCAGCTCATTTACGTAGACTTCTGCGTACCCCAATATTGCCGTAATCTATTATTATACCTTTACACATTCCTACGGAACAGCCCGAGTTATATTATGCAATTAACGCAAATGCAAGTGATCGGTTCACCATGAGAATGATCAACGCTGGCATTCCTGCAGAGATAAAGCCTTATCAGTGATGCAGGTGTGAGGAGTGTTAAAATAAAGTAGTTTAGAACCATATGAAAAGCATGGCAACGTTGTTAACACATCTGGGTCAGCAGCTGTGATGATGGAGGACAAGAAACACCTGTCCAAAAAATGATATTTTTGATATACCACTTCTGTTGAAAGATGACGAGTGACAGAGCGGACACTGGTAAGGCCGAGAGGAGGCAAACCAGGAGATAGTAACATTGCAACATTTGTTTCTAGCTTGAATTGAAAGCACATCCTAAAGGTAGTGATTCACTATCATTCATTCACTCCATGGCCTTCCCTATCGAATGTATTCTGCAATCATCTGAAGTAAGGCGAAGGAACGCCAAACAAAAACATGTAGCTTAGTATTCATCCGCTTCCCCAAAGAAGTGCCTTTGCCCTCTCAGCTTACCCTATTGAACATGTAACTGACACCGAGGCAGGAAGGCGTGGCCCGGTCTTTTGCGCCGATAGTAGCTTAGAAAACAGACTATAGTGAACTTGGAATTCAAAAAAGCATTCACCCACTTTATCGTATCGTAACGCTAATTCCCTTCTCTCACTGGCATATTTGTGCCGCATATCACCACTGGATTACCCTGTTATCGTGCCGCATATCTCTGTCAAAAGCAAGTCAAGGGCGGCTCCTACATCAAACCTTGGGTATACAACACTCCCCCCCCTACCTCCCCTTCTTCAACCCCAATCTCAATCCTACGCCTAGACGCCCACCGACCTTGGGGAATCGTGACGCAATGCTCGTGACGCTATGTTCAAGGGGAAAAGAGAAGGGGGAGGGGGGAGGGGGTAGACGGGAAGGAGGCTATGCCATAAAACGCTTGCCATTCTCTCCTCTCTCCTCTCTCTCTCTCTCCTCTCTCCCTCTCCCTCTCCCTCTCCCCTCTCCCTCTCCCTCTCCCTCTCCCTCTCCTCTTCTCTCCCTCTCCCTCTCCCTCTCCCTCTCCCTCTCCTCTCCTCTCTCTCCTCTGTCTCCCCTCTCCTCTCCTCTCTCCTTCTATCCCTCCTCCCTCTCCTCTCCTCTCCTCTCTCCCTCTCCCTCCTCCCCTCCTTTTCCCTTCCTCCCACTCCACTCCACTTCTCTCTCTCTCCTTTATCTCTTTCTTCTTATTCTTCCCCTCTCTAATGGCCATACCTTGCATCTCTCTCTCTTCCTCTTCCTTTCTCTCCTTTCTCATTCTATTCTTCTCAACCTCACCCTCCCTCCTCTTGACCATCTCCCAGCCTCCAGTTGGTTCAAACGGCGCCGCCCTTTTATGCTCCGAGACGAGAGGGCGAGGCGTGTTACGTCCTCCTGGCCAATTCTCTCTTGTGTGTGTGCCTCGGTCTCTGTTTCTTTTTCTCCCTGCCTGCCTGTTTCTGTGTCTGTATCTGTGTCTCTCAGACGACTGTTCAGTCTGTTCAGCCTCTGTTCACTCCGGACCAATGGCGCGCTGCCCCGCCTCCGCGTATTGTTGGAGGCACCTGGAATTGTCGGGTAATAAATATAGAGCCAGAATTACAACACCCGGCCAGTTGTACAGATTCAATATACATGTCGCTTTTGTTGCCACATTTTCCACACTTCCTTGCCTCGTTCACTGGACAACAAACGTACGAGACAAGGGTGCCTCGAATCCTCGACTTGTGTCAAATTTATTTTCTGCTAAACTTTAAAACAGACGAATTATCGATTCCATTATCTGACTATTTTCGATCAAGGCCAATCTACATCAAGTCTAAATGCCAATATCAGTTTCCCCTCAGCTTCCCCTCTCTCTCTCTCTCCAACTTCTATCTTCCACCCCCTACCCTCACCCTTCCCTCTTCCGCCACTAACCTTAACCTTCCTTTCCCATACTTTCTCCATTCTCCTTTCCCTCCACCATTACCCTCCCCTCTACCCTCATCACATTTCCCTCTCACTCCCCATCATCTTCCACCCTTACTTCTCCATCCTTACCCTCAACTTCTCACTTCATCTTCTACCTTGCCCTCTCCTCCCTTCATCTTCCATCGTTCCTTTCCCTCCCACTTCATCTTCCAACTTTTCCTCTCCATCCTTTCCCTCCACCTTCCCCTTCATCTTCCATCCTCCATCTTTTTCTTCCCCTCCCCTTCATCCTCATCCCTTCTCTATCCATCCTTCTCCTCCTTTCTCCCTTCATCTTCCACCCTACCATCTCCCCCTAACCCTCCCCTCCCTCCCCCTCACAACACTTGGCGGCACCAGCAATGCACACACGTTGCATCCTCAACAAACTGGGTCGAGCCGTAACTCGTCGATCTGCCCCAATCAAGTCATAGGAAAATCGTTCATATTCCAAGGACAAAGAGTCGAATTTTGTTTGATCGGTCGTTTAGGCCTACCTGAATAGGCACAAAGCTCACTTTCAAAAGAAAGGATCTCCTTCGGGTTCCTGTGGCCCTTGATCTCAGGCATCGGCATGTATATCCTGTATATAACATGATACAACCTAGTACAATATGGTATTAAAATCACATAATGCATTCGTACAACTACAAGCACATGCATTTAGGCTATACGTTTATACATTCACAAATACATGCCTTTAAGCTATGCATCTCTATATCCACAAATACATACCTTTAGGGTATATATTCACACATCCACAAACACATACATTTAAGCTATCCATTTATACATACACAAATACGGTACATACATTTAGGTTATGCATTTAGACCTCCACACATACATACATCTATTTGTAAATCCATAAATACAAGCACATATGCACACAGACATCCTCACACAGCCACAGTCTCTCAATCACGCAAACAAAAAATGTTACTCCATTTCATTTCGCCAGAACACGCGTGGGCGATACGGGGCGCAGTAGATCGCCACTTCACTCCGCCCGATTGCCTCACACCCGGCGCGAAGAGACTCCTGAGATACACAGCGCGAAGGCGGAGGAAGGAAGGGAGGGAGGGAGGGAGGGAAGGGAGGGAGGGAAGAAGGGGGTGGTGGAGGAAGGGAGAGGAGGAAGGGAAAGAGTGGAGGGAGGGAGAGGAGGAAGGGAAAGAGTGGAGGGGTGGAGGGAGGGGAGGAAAGGGAAAGAGTGGAGGAAAGAAAGGAGGGAGGAAAGGAGGGAGAGGAGGTGAGGTGAGGGGCGAAGAGCGGAGAGGAAGGAGCAGGAGGAGGAGAAGAGAGGGAGGAGGAGGAGGAGAAGGAGGAAGAAGAGAAAGAGGAAGAGGAGGAGGAGGAGGAGGAGGAGGAGGAGGAGGAGGAGGAGGAGGAGGAGGAGAAGGAGGAAGAAGAGAAAGAGGAAGAGGAGGAGGAAGAGGAAGAGGAAAGGGAGGAAGAGGAAGAGGAAAGGGAGGAGGAGGAGGAGTAAGAGGAAAGGAAGGAGAAGGAGGAGGAGGAGGAGGAGAGGGAGGAGGAGGAGGATAAGGAGAAATCGCCGTGGTCGGGAAACAGGAGCAACACGCGGGGGAGGACCAGCCGCGGGAAGGGAAAGCTGCCACCGGCGTCAGGATGTAACTTCCGCAGGTGGTCAGCTATCGATTCTCGTCTACGCCAATGTGCGTGTCTGGTGTTAATGGCGGTGTTGCCACACTCGTGCACCTAGAGGGCCCATCTTAACTCTTAAAATAAATAGAGTCGGAACTTTTACGGTTCACGGCATGGACGTAGCCATTAGATTCTACTTCCATCTTTGCTGGCGCACTAGTATTCGAAAAAATGTTTTTTTTCAACATTGAGCAAGTTAGGTGATATCGAATAATCGTCATACCAGTGCCAATCATGACAAGGATTCAAATATCAATTTGACACATTCATCAACCAAACCAAGAATATGAGTTGATCCACCTCCACGAACAATCCATCATGATATTATCCTCCTTAGCCCCCCCCCCCCATCCCATCCCACCCCACCGCAACCTCCCAGCAGTCTTGGCACTTGCCACACGAGACGAGGCGCACGCAGTGTCAACAAACACCCTTGCTTAGCACAACAACCGACACAAACAGCCCGTATGAGTAGCACAGCCACCACGTGTGGCGGAGCTCGGCCCGGACAAAGCGTCAACATAACGTCTTACGCGGCACAAAATAGGCCTGCCTTTTTTCCACGTCTCCTTTTAATGAAAGACGTCGCTTTCAACAATAGCTACGGCACCTGATAACGCTGTCCTAGTATTCCTCGAATCTTACGTCAATGTTCATCGCGACAGGAGCATACCTAGAAGATAACCGTCCACCCCCCCCCCTCCAGGCTGATAACAACTCCCTCCCCCCCTCCATACCGCCCACACCCACAACAATTAACCGCATTGTTCTCGCGACGGCCCTGACCTTATCCCTTATCTACCGCCATCACGGGGGGAGGGGGTGACAGAGGGGTGGAGAGAAGGAATGTCTCCAGCCAATGGATATGTTATCACCAGATACGTCAAAGGAACGGGGAATGCCCCTTCCATCTCCCTATTGGTAACTGACCCCCTCCATCTAGGGGGAAAGAGCACTTGGATCGAACGCGAAGCCAGCGGAGGCGTCCATATCTACTAAACATGTTTCTACTGAGGTTAAAGTAAACATTCTACTCCCAACACTCACCTGCAGAGAAGACCAGTCGTGCCCAACGCAACATCAACTGCAATGGCCAAGGACTTCCAAGAACAAAAAAGAAATAATTGCAACTGCCATAACATCCCGCCAAACGAGCAATGGTCGATCATTATGCAAAGCACGCTAAAGCAACGTTACATTATTTCGCGATACCTACCAGCGTAGCGTAGATGACAGGTCCATGCTAATGCATTACAACCAACAAAACAACGCACACGATTTCCGAGTTTAAAAATAGCTTGCCAATCTATGTCCTTCTGAATCCCACGTGGAGGGAGACCCCGGAGGCACACCGGGATCACCGCAAGGGAAGGATTCACGAAATGATAAACAGCCCCCCCCCCCCCATGCCCTGTCATCACTGCCCTCCTTTCCCTGCTGAACATTTCCCGCCTCCTAACACGACAAGGCCTTTGTCGTCGGCCGGAGAATGCATGACGAATTCGCTTGAGGCGGCCGCCACACCCCCGCATGATCGATATCGCTGGGGGACAACGCCACACACAGACACTCACTCACGCACTCGTACACGCACACACAAACATAAAACCACTCACGTGTACGCCCACGCACGCACATACACACTCTTTCTCTCTTTCTTTCTTTTTTCTCTCTTCCTTTCTTTCTTTCTTTCTTTCTTTCTTTCTTTCTTTCTTTCTTTCTTTCTTTCTTTCTTTCTTTCTTTCTTTCTTTCTTTCTTTCTTTCTCTCTCTCTCTCTCTCTCTCTCTCTCTCTCTCTCTCTCTCTCTCCCTCCAAAAGTCCACGCGTGTTTACGTGTCCTGGTGACAAGGCTAGCCCCCTGAGCACTCTACCTTCCCCGAATGCCAATGATGATGATTCCTCGCCATCAACTGCATCTCGTTATGGGTCTACTGGCGATCTCTCGGACCTTCCAGAGGCTATGGAGACTTTCTATCAGTAACTAGTTCCAAAGGTTGACAGGCGTGCGGACTGAGTTGATCATGACATATCTTATCAATGTTTATGTTTATCAACCTAATTCCATTCCCCTCCGCTTCAGTCCACTTCCTTCCCGTGATATAAACAGGCAACGCCGTATGTGACTGACCCCATTCCCACCCATAAACGCCAACGAGAAGCTACCTTCTCCCCGCGACCCTGACCCATCACCAGTTGAACGCAGAGGCGAAGTGAAAAAGAAAAAGGTGTAAATCCCCCCCCCCTCCATTTACTTAGAATAATTCGCCACCCCGCCAGCGTCAGTCTACAAAGCGCTCGTTACTGATCAAAGGGGATAGCACTACGATGTTGACTCCCTGCCCAGCCTTCCGTGGGGTCCTTGAGTGCTCAGGCGTGTGTATCAAGCACACGGGCCGAGGCATGTACACGCTCACTCGACCGCATCCGTACCCTGCAGATGGAACTACTGACACAATTACAGCATCAAAGGAACAACAGGACTTGCGCAACGCCGGGCAAAAAAAAGGAAAGGAGAAAAGAAATCAGTCTCTTCCAAAGGCAGTGGCTCGGAAATATGCTGGGAAGTGGGATGCTAACCTCAGGCACGGTGTCTTTAATGCGGGAATGATTTTCATACACACATTCCATTATTACAA
>NW_028234427.1:19221956-19224456 GCF_977035675.1 Penaeus japonicus | reverse complement strand
GCGTCAAATAGGGAACACTGGCACATTTAGCGTAGAGAGGCTGACGGAGGGGTGTCAGGCCATTTTTAGAGGCTTGCTGAGATCGTAGGTGTTATTTATAAAGTTGATAATTACCCTTGTGAGTTTTTGCTCTATTTTTTGTGCATTTTTCAAACCGTTCCTGTATATTATGTACGATTTTGTTTTGTGAAAACGTTGTAATTGCAGCGTAATAAGGGGAAAGTTGTTGAATATTCAAATTCAATTACTTAACAGCCGAACAGCCGGACACAACCACATAACCCAAAAACAAAGAGTAGCATGGTTGCTTGGATGGTGTTATACGTGAGGCTAATGTATATATTCATATTTCTGATTCATCTGCACGGTCTGGTTGGTCAGAGCACGGGATTTGCAGATGTTGTTTCGATATTATCTACAACGTTCAGACTAATTTGCCATATATACAAAAAAGACTATGATATTTTCATTACCAAAGACGGAGAGGAAAGATAAAAGTTAAAACATCTCTTTAAGAAAAAAGTAGAATCAAAAGTTTCTAATAACGGCCTATCTATTTAATAGTGTGCCGAAGGAAATCTAACCTGTGCACTGTGGAATGAAATTTAAAAGAAAATTAGATGACTTTCTAAATACATACCGTTGATCCATCAGTGAGTGGGAGTGAAAGGACGAGGCTGAATCAAAATTCATCCCTCATCAATTCAGTTTCTTGTATATGGCAAAAGGAGGAAGGTCCACGCGTTGTTCATACTAGAACTTATACTAGAAAGAAAAAAATAGTTTTTTGAACACAAACACCATACAACTTTACACACAACCACCACACACACACACACACACAAACACACCACACAAACTCATCATCACCTCACACACGCACACACAAACAACAACACAATCTTTGTATCTATCTATATATCTGCATAACACACACACACAACACACACACACATCATTGACACACACACACTCACTAAACCTCAAACACGTATATTATATTTATATTTATATTAGATTATATATATATATATATATATATATATATATATTTAAACACACACTAACCACACACACACACAACACACACGCACAAACACACACACACATACACACAACACACAAAATATATATACTTATATATTATATATATAGATATATAATTTTTATATATATATATAAGATATAAATGTATATATATATATATATATATTTATATATTATATATTTATATATTTATTATATTTATATATATATATATTGCTTGGTGTGTGTGTGTGTGTGTGTGTGTGGGAGTGTGTATATATATTTATTTATATATTATATTATATATATATATATATATTATATATATACATTATAATATATGTCATATACGTACATTATAGTTAACACACACACAATAACAACACACACACACCACACACCACCATACACAAAACTCCACCACTTTATATATTATTATTTTATATATATATTTATTATATATATATATATTGATATATAAATTTTATCTAAAGAGAGATGAGAGATGAGTGAGAGAGAGGACGAGAGAGAGTGAGAGGAGTAGAGAGAGAGAGAGAGAGAGAGAGACGAGAGGAGGGAGAGAGGAGATGAGAGAGAAAGGAGAGAGAAGAGAGTGAGAGTTAGAGAGAGAGAGAGAGATGAGAGGAGAGGAGAGGAAGAGAGAGTGATGATGGAGAGGGAGTGAGAGAGAGAGAGAGAGAGGATGAGGAGGTGGGAGAGAGAGAGAAAGGAGAGAGAGAGATAGAGAGATACACACACACATACACACACACACAACATGGATTATATATATACTTATATATAATACTTTATATATATATATATATATATATAATATATATATATAATTCTATATATATATATAATATATACGCCGCGTGTTAACATTTATCAACGAACGCACCGCGTGTTGTGGTATATATAATATATATATATATCGATATATGCTCTGTGAGTATATATATAGTATATTTATAGGGCTATTTATATAATTACACACACACAAATAACACACACACACACCAACACACCAACACACACACACCACACACTATATATATATATATATATATTACATATATATATATATATATATATATATATAATATACTGCACACACACACACAACACACAACACACACACTCACACAACACACACACATACACACACACACCACACATATATATATATATAATTTATATATATATATATATTAATATATATATATATATATACTATATTGTGTGTGTAGTGTGTGTGTGTGTGTGTGTGTGTGTGTGTGTGTGTGTGTGTGTGTGTGTGTATACATACTGTATATATATGTGCATTTTACATCGTGTTCGAATATATTCAGATAGCTCTCTGAACTGGTGTTCGACCGCAGATCATTAATGAAAATCATCATGATCGTTGTGGTACTCCGATTATTGCTTGCCTCTAATTTCTGTGCTAATTTTTCTTTCATGCAGAAAG
>NW_028234427.1:19196956-19204456 GCF_977035675.1 Penaeus japonicus | reverse complement strand
GCGGCTTGTTTTATGCAATTATTATACCAAAGTGATTTAACGAGTCTTTGTATATGTTAGCGATGTGTTATATATTATATATATTATATATATATATATATATATATATATATATATATATATATATTATATATATATATATATATATATATATATATATATATATATATATATATTATATATATGCGTGTATGATTTGTTGTGTATTCTTTATGTTGTATTAGAAAATGAATACTTGATTTGAAGATTTGCCAGTATAGATGAAGCAAAGCCAGATGGACAAAAAGAGAATAGAAATGAGGGACCGGTCATCAACATGAAAGACAGGCAGGATTAGATAAACAAGGGGAAGATATATAAAGAGAATAAAAGTAGGAACGGAGGTAATAAAGTGGATAGACAGACGGACACAGAGGCAATGGTGATGCGGAGAGAGATGAATTGAGACAGGCATAATAAAGGACGGAGAAACTGAGAATCTGTTTTGCCGCAAGTGTAAGAAAGTGAAAGGACTTGCATTCCATCACACGCGCGGTGTGTTATGTCAACAATCCAAACAAGGTCAGAATCTCGAGACAATAGGGTGTACTTTTAAGGAAGATATTGGGATAAGGTCGTGTATATCACGAACTGAAGAACGAGAAAAAAGGGAAAAGAGACCAAATAACAAGGAGCTACTGTGAACCATTAAACAAGGAATGAACGCGTTATCTCGGCGGAGAATAGGAGTACAGAAATGATGTTACGGACTGGAATGTTGACGGCGCCGGTCCGGAAACAGTCACCCGGAAGTTATCCGAAGGAGAGGCTGTTCCCCAAAGGAGGAAGACACCGAGGCGCCGCTAGAGGCTTGGAGGAAGTACCTGCGGACCCAAAAATACGTTTAAAATACATCAGCAACGACTATAAATTAATAAAACTCTAATAGAAAAAATTCTCTTATATGAATTCTGAAGTTAAATTTCACTGAAAGAGCATACTTGAATACACGAAAACACGTTGACCCAGTTATTATGCATAATTAAGATATGTTAAAATAATCAAGCATATTAAAGCAAACACATCCATAGGCATCCTACATTAATCAGAAATAAACAACCCAAACATCTTGCAGGTACGATAGACGTAACTGCAACATGTAGACCTTCGCATACCCGCGTGTGCAAAGGTCCATCTCCTTGTTCCTACATATCACATGCATAGCATCACAGTTAAAGCGCACACAAGCTGAGATATTTAAACACCTGATACGCAATATAGAAGAATGGAGGAAGACATCGACACAATAACAGAAAAGCAAGAAAAGCATGATAATTAAAGTGGGAACAATAATAAGAAAATAGACATCTAAATATCTTTTATTTTACTTAGGATATTTGGATAATATATGTGAATGCTGTTCTACCAGTTTTGGGCTAAAAGATTTTTATCCAATGTTATCTTACGCACTCTATACTGCATACTGCTGATTTATACATATATTGCTTCTTCTATTGACTAAATGAATTAATAATAATATTAACTGTCAGGCTAATAACGAATGGTTTATCAATCATAAAACGCTACGGGAAATTAGCATCGGTTGAATAGTCAGAAAGTCATATTAGAAAGAACAGGCACAAACGTTCTCAAGTAGATGACTCATAGTTAGGCGATAGACAAACAAATTGAATTACATTTATTAAATCTATTACAGAGAGACTTCCGACCAAAGGGTGATTGAAGAGGAAAGAGGGGGGAGGAGGTCAGGGTAGCTTTACCCCCCTACCCCCCACCTTCCCCACTACTCCCTATTTCCGTTTGTTCTTAAGCTACATCAATATTCTCTCTGTCTCTTTCTCGGTCTCTCTCTCTCTCTCTCTTTATCGGTCTCTATCTCCCTCCCTCCCTCTCTCTCTCTCTCTTCTCGCTCCACAATCTCCTTGTTTCCATTGCTTTCCCTCTTTCTCATGGTCAACTTCTTAATGCTAGTCCTGAGTATAATGAATGTATTGAATATAAAAATTGTATGCTACATCGAAGTCTGTCTTGTGAACATAGCACGCATTTTATCATTCATTATATCATTTGCATACTAATATACAAAAGCCGCTTTATAGGGCGTAGTATGATCCTGAGAAGAAAGCTTGTACTTTACGTTATATATTACATATATTACATTTTTTGTGTGCGTATGTGTATTTCATGTACATGTGTTTGCACACATGTATATATGTATGTGTGTGTGTTATTTAGTGGCGGAGAGTAAATGTAAAGATGACTTTCTGTGACACGAGCAACGTCCCTTTACGGTTCATTTTAGGTCCAGGTGTCAATGAAGACAATAGTGTATGTTTGGGTGTGTGAACGAAGTGTGTTTACTCTAGCACTCGAAGTGTATAAAAATGAGCTTTGTGTGCGAAAC
Source organism: Penaeus japonicus (assembly GCF_977035675.1). Taxonomy (NCBI): domain Eukaryota; kingdom Metazoa; phylum Arthropoda; class Malacostraca; order Decapoda; family Penaeidae; genus Penaeus; species Penaeus japonicus. The sequence goes on along the minus strand of NW_028234427.1, from coordinate 19,202,052 downwards.
TACCATTTTCATTGGGAGCGTGTGAGAAAAAGGTGGAAAATATTAGAGAGGCAAACGAAAGAAAGAAAAGAAGTAAGAGATATATGTGAATTAACAAAACAAAATCTCTCGATTTCATCATCGGCGCACTTCCAATCTGGTGATGGTTGTCTCATCAACAGATCTTCTTCATTATGTTTTTGGCACCACATTTACGTAAACTAGTTTGATATATGTGAAGGACAACAAGTATTTGCAATATATTTTTTACAATGCAATTTCGAAATTCTTGTGTAAATATACATTTTTTCTCTCTTATTTACGTACATTTATATATCTTTTGTTTGGTATAAACATAATCTTTCTCGATTTTATCTGCATCCATAAACGAAGAAAAAGCTAAAAGAAAACTCAAAGTGAGATATCGGTCTTTAAATCGTCTTTTATGTCACTGCAGGAAAACATCTCGTGTTAGATATGTCTTCATGAGGCACAGGAGGATTGGCTTCCTCTCAGGCTCAGTTAAAAGGCAATAAAACCTTTACTGATAAAACCAGAAAGAAATAATCCTTATAGCACCAGCAGTATGAATTTGAATAGGTAAATAAAATCTGACAATATCAGTATCATAGCCGATATTTGTGAACTCTCTCACAATGTATATGGTGTATATATCTATCAACACGAGATACAGGGCGGAATATTTTCTTAAAATTACAGACCATACCCGCCGCAAGGAACACCAAGTGCTCCCCAGGGATCTGTCCCAATGTTCAACGAGAGTTCCTTTCCCCGGAATGCGAGCGACGCCAATTGATCTTTGTCAGAACAAGCAGGATTTCTGGCTAATTGCTGGAGGTGTCCTTGCCAACTCTTTTTCCCCCGACGAAGCAATGTGGACTTCCTGTCGGGGAAGTTGCGACTGAAGGTGTGTTCGGAGGAGGGGGGGAGGGGGAGGAAAATGAGGAGAAGGAGGAGGAGGGGGAGAAGGAGCTGGATGAGGGGGGAAGGAGGAGGAGGATGGGGCGGAGGAGCTGGATGAGGGGGAGGAGGAGGTGATGGTGGAGGAGGAGGAGGTGAATGATGGGGAGGAGGGGGAGGGGGGGCGGAGAGGAGGAGAGGGGGAGGTGGAGGTGGGGGAGGAGGGGAAAAGGGAAGATGTGGACGTGGTGGAAGAGGAGGGACGAGTAGGAAGAGGGAAAGGGATGATGAGGGAAAAGCGTAGGGGGAAGAAGAAAAGGATTGAAGAAAGAGGACTTGGAAGAAGAAAAGGGGCACTGATGATGAAGAAGTGGATAGAAAGTCGGAAACGGAAGAGAAAGAGAGACGGAGAGAAAGGGGAACTGGAAAAGTGGCTAGCGGGAGAGAGTGGATGGAATTGCAGAGGGAGCAGGAGAAAGAAATGGGGAAGGAAGAGAGAGAGAGAGAGAGAGAGAAATCTCTCGTTACATTTTTCAACAAATCTGTTTCGCCGATGTTTTTCATCAGACCAAACCGCAACACATTCCACTCACACAAACAGTATATAAGACCCTAGCTTTGGTTGTCAGCCTCCGAGAGAGACCAGGGACAAGGAGACCTGAGCGTTACTTGCTGACCTCGTCTGGGCGCTCGGCCGCTCTTGCCGTGCAATATATCATGTCACTACATTTGATGACCAAATTACCATAAAGCTGAAGCCACGCTGTATAATTTGATGTTTCAGTATCCTGCAACATTTTTTTCTATCATTTATATTTTGTCGAGTTGTTCTAGATCCAATTTGCTTAACTTTGATAGAAAACATATTTTGAAAAGACAGGGGAGCCATTCTTGTTCAAGGAAATTCACTTGTCTATATTTGTACCTGGAGCGCGGGCACATCTTGAACTGGTAGACATAATTATACATCACGTTTTAAGCGTAAAAAGTATGTTTTGTTCGCTCTTCCAAAGACCATATTAGACGAACAAAGAATGACTGTATTTGTTGAATTAGCATGATGATTTCGAGGTCAGTCGCCGAGGTGAGAATTAATGATTATCATTATCAATATTAATTTTCCTCCCTCGACACTCCCCACAAGGGTTTCCTCGGTCAAAATAGGACGTAAACAAACACCTCCGACAGGAGAGCCCCTGCCTCCGAGACGCCAGATGCTGACGTATATGGCGTGTTTTTCGTCAGGGTTTTATCCCACAAAAAGAACTATTCCCACAGGGGCCTCTCAATAAGCAGTGGGAGATGAATATCTTCACATGAACGGGAAAAGAAGAGTGAAAAGAAGAAGAACGACGATATATCACTTTCCTTTTCGACGCTGTTGCTCGGAAGCCGTTAGACTAACCGTTCGACTTGAACGTGAGGAAGAAAACCCGAAGCCCTGAAGGTGGTAATGCGTGCTGGGTCATAGGTTAACGCATATACCGTGCCAGATCATGTATTAGAGATGAACAAAGATTGTATTATTGGCTTATGCAGCATGTATTGCCTGGCACTTCAGATAAAAGTCGACCCCTTGGTCTAGCCTAGATAAGGCAGAGTGAAAACTGCTTAATTCACCCGACAACTAGTTTTTATAAGATAAAAATACAGCCAAATACAGGTATTCAGACTTGAATTAATTGCGCCTGTGACACAATAAGATTTCAATAAAATATGATTAATGCAATGGCTGTTTAGAAAAAGTCATTCTTCCATAACTATTCTCTTTAGTGCAGTTCATTTTCATGATGGTTTCCGAAACACCAAACCTTTTGCAATTTTGTGATAATTTCACAATATTTTGTATAATCTATCATGAAATAAGATATTGATCGGGCATATAACATTCATTTCTATATGCATATTTTTTTTACAAAAATGAATATGATGATGTTTATAAAGTAGGTTAAGAAGGAGAGAAAAATAAAAATAAAAAAGAAGGAGAGAGAATCAAGCACAAATTGTTACGTAAATTCGACATAATATAATTGCATAAAACTCTCCATCATTCCAAGATGAATTTGCTTTTGAGGGTAACAGCCTGCTTTGCCTTCTGAACAGAGGAGACTGTCCTCTGAGCTGCGATTTGACAAGGGAAGATTGACAGTTAGTGCTGATTGGAATCTGTTGCTATCTATCGGCGCTGGAGTCAGGCTGCCAGCCCATTCAGCGGATAGTCGTGTGTGTGAGTGACGTGTGTGCGTGCGTGCGCGCGTGTGTGTGTGTGTGTATTGGAATTGCCTCATAATATGGCAGATTAATGTGATGTTCCCTGCATGATGAACACGGCAGAACGGCTCGCTACTGCAACCCATTTCCGCTACGCCGCCTCTGCTCCTCCCACCGCTTTCTAAAGTTCCTGATTTTGCATGATCTCTCTCTTCCAGGTCGTCCCTGCATGCATGCAACTTGCAACTGGCCCGACGCGTTTTCCTGAAGCAGACATCACACTGAAGGCAACTTAGCCAACAGAGCGGGAACAGAGAGCGAGCCGTTTCGTGTCGTCACCCGTTCGTCCCTCCGCCGCCGCCGCCGCCGCCGCCGCCGCCGCCGCCGCCGCCGCTCGGAAGACAAGCGGGGAAGTTCGCGAGAAATTTCTCCACCGGATTGCAAGTGGAGCGAGCGGGGTTGCGTAAGGGCGAGGCGGGTCGCTGGCGGGCTGGGATAAGGGATCTCTTTCGCATTTCTCATTCTCTTGGCATTTGATGTGTTATCGATGCCATTACGGTGATTAATGTTATCTTTACTGTTGGATTCCTTGTTGTTATCATTAATAGAATCAATGCTATTGCTAATACTGTTACTGACATAAGTAATATCCTTATCATTTATATCGTCATTATTACAATCAGAATTATCAATATCTTTGTTAAGACCATTATCATAATCACGAACACTTTCGTAATTATTAATCATTATTATGATTATCATCATTATCATATATCATTATTTATACGGTTATTGTTATTTTCATTATGATTACTGTCATAGCAATCATTATCATTATCATCGTTATTAATTTCTATTACTACCCTTATCATTATCATCTTATATCATTATCATTATTATTACTGTTATCATTATTATCGTTATCATCATTATTATTACTATTAGTATCATTATTGTTATTATGATTATTATTATCAATATCATTACCATTGTCACTATTGCTATTGTCATTATAATCATTATCATTACTATGACTGTCATTATTATGATCCTTTTTGCCATTATTACTATTATATTATCATCATTTTCATAATCACAATTACCATTATTGCTGTCATGTCATCATTATTATGTTATTATCATTAATAACATATTCATCATCTTCGTCATTTCTCTAAAATTGTCATTTTATCATCATCATTATCACTAACCCTGTTATTGCTATCGTAATTATGATAATAATAACCATCACGATTACTCTCCTTGGTTCTGTTGTAGTATTCCTTATCTTGTAAGATAACATTCAAACACGAAAAATTAAAGATGGAAGAATGAAACAATCATCAAACATTGATTTCTCTCTGATGCATGAGTTCGTCTTGAGTCTTACCTGAATATGTTGCAAATGGATGAGTCACTAAGCTGCAACATTTCCTTTGAAAGCACTTCTTGACAGGAAACACTTTCGCTGCAACACCAGGGAAAGCTTCACTAACCTACCAATTGCTTAGTACGCAAGCTGATCAAGTTCCACTTATTGATTTGTGTTTCCTTTTGTAATTCTAATTTATATTTATTGTTATTTTGATAACTTCATTCTCGTGGAATTCTTGATAAATAGGTTACCCCTAATTTTAATTCTACTTACATCGTCTGTATTAATATGTCAGTCGATCATAGATGATGAATACTCGACTTGTTTATCTTGAGTCATCTCTCAGTCACCTATTTTCCTTGTACATATTCTCCATCAAATGGAATCCAACAAATGATAAAAACGGCCTTTCCCACAGATCCTTCTTACCCTTAATACTGCATGAAACTATGTCACCAAGACCAGTTGATATCACTTATCACAAACAAGTACTTATATACAGCAATGATACCTACTTTAAGCACCGACTTAGGTATTTGTAGTTGTAAGTGCTATTTAGATGATTAAATGCTCTCTTTAATACTGAAATAAGAAAAAAAGCGTTACGTGA
>NW_028234427.1:19164456-19166956 GCF_977035675.1 Penaeus japonicus | reverse complement strand
TCTCCCTCTCTCCCTCCCCCCCCCCTCTCTTTCTCTTTCCTTCCCCCGTCTCTCTCTCTCTCATTCTCTTTCTCTATCTCTCACTCTTTCTGTCTCACTCCCTCCCTCTCTGTCTCTCTCTCTCTCTCTCTCTCTCTCTCTCTCTCTCTCTCTCTCTCTCTCTCTCTGTCTCCGTCTCTGTCTCTCTCTGTCTCTGTCTCTCTCTTTCTCTCTCTCCCCCCTTCTCTCTTCCTCTCTGTCTTTCTCTCTCTCTCTCTCTCTCTCCTTATCTATCTATCTCTCCACCCCCCTCTCTCTCTGATTTCAATTTCTTATCAGCTGATCATATAATCATAAAAACCTTTTCTAAATGTCAGTTATTTTACATTTCTTTCTGTCCTTTCCTATATATTTTTTCTGCCTTTCAATTCATTTGTCCCTTCATTTTTGGTTTCTCAAAATATACTTTTCAATATCTCCCGTGACGCTGTATACATACCACTTCGAAGAGCCTTGGTGAAACAATGGTTCTTCTATGTTGCAATAATCGGCATCACGATCTATCACGGATATCGATGACTTTTGCCACGACAATTCCCGTTTTCTTTGTGTTTTTCTACGTTTTCTTTGTGCCACTTCTCCGTTTTCTGTGTCACATCTCATGGCGCCATTTTTCTGTTTTCGTTTGTCCTCTCTCCGTTATCTTTGTTTTTTCGTTTTCTATGTATTATCTTTATTTTTTGTGCCATTTCTCCTATCTTTGATTTGTATGATATATATTTCTAGTATGTCCTTCTCCATTTTCTATGTCTTTTTTTTTTTTTTATTTTTTGAGTCGTTTCTCCTTTTTATGAGTGACTTTCCGTTTTTCTCCTATTTTTCCACTGTGTCATCTCTCCATTTTATCTATCCCGTTTTGCCGTTCTATAAAACAAATTTCCCTTTTCTTTGTCCCCCATTTTGACCCAAGACCCAAAATCCAACGCCTGTGAATTTTGGCATGAGGGATTACTGATTTACCTTTCTCTCGCCATGAAGTGGTTGTTCTCCTTGTCGATGGCTGTCGAGGAATGCCATAAGTTGCAGAAATGTCAGGGCTTGATATTAGTTCAACCGAGACCGTGTATATATGTGTGTAGGCAAATCAGAGAGATATTTTTTTATGTGTATGTATGTATGTATCTATCTATCTATCTATATATATATACATATATGGATATATATATATATATATATATATATATATAGATATATAGATAGATAGATAGATAGATAGATAGAGAGAGAGAGTACGTGTGTCGAACCGATTTAGACGACGACCCGCCAAGTGCCTCTCCCTGGGTGTTACCGTCCGCCGGACTGCATAGGATTCAAGGTCACGCCCAAGCTTATCCGGGAAAAGGGGTCCTTGAAAAGAAGGACTCCTGGAGACTCTGATGAACCTGTATTTCGGATGAAATACAGGTTCGGATGAAGGACTGGCTGTGGATGAAGATATGAAAGCGGATGAAGAAATCAGAGTCGATAACGACACTAATATCTGAAGGAATTGAAGTGAATGCAGTTGATTGTTCCGCATCTTATTTTATGATCATGTGTTTTGCTATTAGTATACCCCATGTTTTTTTATTGTCATTTTACTGCCATGTATCGGATTCTATCTTATTCTACTATGATATATTCCATTACTCTATTCCGTTTGCTATTTCATTTTATTCTTCTGTTGTGCCCTTCCGTATTTTATTTCACTTTTATATATTTCTTAGAATTCTGCTCCGTATTTCATTTCGTTGCACTATTTTGTTATGCACATCATTCTACTCTATCATTCCCTGTTATTACGCGCCGTATTTCTTCTTGCCGTAATCGTTACTTATAATTCTGTATCGCATTATATTTCATCTCTATCATCATTCATTTATCTTGTCCACTTTTTACTTCATCACTATCATTATCTATCATTCTCTTCCGTAATTTCTTTCTTTATCACATTTTCATTCTGTGTCCTATTTGATGTTACTCTGAACTTTAATGATCTCTGTTACTGATCTTGGGTCGAAGCGGATCTGTTTGCGGGAACCGAAGGGGCGGCAGCGACGAAGACGAGTCATTAGCGACGAGGGTCGATCGCCGGTCACGAGGTTGAAGCACGAGCTCGGAGACGAGTCACTGGCAAGGTCAGTGAGGAAGACGATGACTCATACTCGGAGATTGACGACGATTGCGAGTCGCCACTGCTGAAAGGGACGAGTGATTAGGGCAACAAAATCGCAACAAAAACAAGTTACGGCGATGGAGGTGAGTCACAGGTGGCACTGACAAGGAAGATGAGTCACAACGAGGATGATTCACCGGTGACGAGGATGAGTCTCCAACGAAGAGTCGCTGGCAACAAGGATGAATCACTGGCAACGAGGGTGATCACTGGCAAGAAGGATGAGTCTCTATCAAGAATGTTTAGTCACTGGCAAGAATGTTGTCACTGACAACAATGATGAGTCACTGGCAATACGATTGAATC
>NW_028234427.1:19154456-19161956 GCF_977035675.1 Penaeus japonicus | reverse complement strand
TTTATATGAAGCTCCTGAAGAACCAGCTCCAGCCCCTAGTGGCTTGTACGAAGCTCCCGAAGAACCAGCCTCAGCCCCTAGTGGCTTATATGAGGCTCCTGTAGAACCAGCTCCAGCACCAAACAACCTGTATGAAGCCCCAACAAACTTGTATGAAACACCCTCTGAGCCAGCCCCTGCCCCAACCGGCCTATACGAAGCCCCATCTGAGCCAGCCCCTGCCCCTACTAGCCTATACGAAGCCCCATCTGAGCCAGCCCCTGCCCCAACCAGCGTATACGAAGCCCCAACCAGCCTATACGAAGCCCCATCTGAGCCAGCCCCTGCCCCTACTAGCCTATACGAAGCCCCATCTGAGCCAGCCCCTGCCCCTACTAGCCTATACGAAGCCCCATCTGAGCCAGCCCCTGCCCCTACTAGCCTATACGAAGCCCCATCTGAGCCAGCCCCTGCCCCAACCGGCCTATACGAAGCCCCATCTGAGCCAGCCCCTGCCCCTACTAGCCTATACGAAGCCCCATCTGAGCCAGCCCCTGCCCCAACCGGCCTATACGAAGCTCCATCTAAACCAGCCCCTGCCCCAACCAGCCTATACGAAGCCCCATCTGAACCAGCCCCTGCTCCAACTAGCCTATATGAAGCCCCTTCTGAGCCAGCCCCTGCCCCAACCAGCCTATACGAAGCCCCTTCTGAGCCAGCCCCAGCCCCAACTAGCTTATATGAAGCTCCCTCTGAGCCAGCCCCAGCTCCGACCAGCCTGTACGAAGCCCCACCCAAGTCGGCTCCAGCTCCAACTAACTTGTATGAAGTTCCCTCTAAGCCCAGTGGCCTTTACGAAGTGCCCGCAAGTGCGAATGCCCCGGTTGCCTCTGTTGCTAAGGTGGGTCTTCATTTTCATTACAATTACAGGATTGTAAACTTGAGGACGCGTACATAGTATATGCTCTAGGGGTGTATGTGTGCACTGTACGTACGAAGTATGTATTTGTGTATATGTTATACGTATATACTAGTATGTCTATGTAATCTAGGGTTGTTTGTGTGAACATAGATGTATATGTAGATATAGATAGATAGGTATATGACCATTCAGAATAGTAGATTAACACACGCCTCCCTTCTGCCACAGCCGATGAAGGGCATGCCGTACAACTTCCAGTGGGGAGTGGAAGACGCCGATTCCGGTAACATGTTTACCCACCAGGAGGACAGCGATGGCAACAGCACCCGGGGCCAGTACCGCGTGAACCTCCCCGACGGTCGCGTTCAGGTTAGTTGTATGTCGTTACACTTCTGCTCGGTAAGTAATAGTCCCGTGCTTCCCAGGTTGATGTAAATGTACAAGTAAATATACGTTTGAGTCTGCGTTATTGAACTTTAGAGGTCGTTGACTAGTGAATTGGCGAATGTATCAAGAGTAATGAATACCAATCCTTTCGCTTTATAGAAACAAGGAACTATATACAAATGAGTAGAAAAGCAAAACACTTGAGAAAACATCAAGAAAATAATATATCTTTCAGGTTGTGAGTTTCTACGACAACGGGGGAGGATTCCACGCCAATGTGTCCTACGAATAGAAGTTCTCCTCACGGCCACGAGCTGCACCCGTCCGCCCGACGGACTTGGCGTTCTTTTTGGAATAGTTTCGGCAACAGCATTTTTTACAAGTGTATATGTTAGTTCTAAGTTATGCGAATATATATATATATATATATATATATGATGCATGTATAACTTGGATCACGGTATTAACGTTCAAGTTATAATCTCCTCCTGTTTTGTATACATCTTTGTAGTCGGCATTTCCCTTTTCTTTCAACAGATAGTCAAAACAAGAACTTGCAATCTCTAGGTAAATCACAGTCTTGCTTTCCCGTGAACCACAAATAGGCGTAAAGAGACGAAGCTTAAATGTTTTGCTTCTACAATTTGCAATAATAACAAAGGGTCGTATACTGATATTGCTCTAAAAAAAAGTTGCAATTATAAACAAAAACGTAGAATAGTCAAGAAGAATTGAACATAGTTTCGTCAGTCGAGTCGTCGACCGGTTACGTAACAAATTAAAAATTGGTGAAACATAATGTAAAAATGCGGGTTAAGATGGATCTTGTAAGGGAGCAATACATGTACGTGATATGATGAACCTGGGTTCCTATTTATTAAACGATGTTGATGTGATTTCTCTTTTTATTCTCATACATTAACGGTATTCTTACAATTGATATGTACATAAAATGCAACGGACATATTTCCATTAATGAGAGAGAGAGAGAGAGAGAGAGAGAGAGAGAGAGAGAGAGAGAGAGAGAGAGAGAGAGAGAGAGAGAGAGAGAGAGAGAGAGAGAGAGAGAGAGAGAGAGAGAGAAAGAGAGAGAGAGAGAAAAAAGAGAGGGAGAGAGAGAGAAAGTGAGAGAGAGAAAGAGAGAGAGAGAAAGAGAGATTGATAGAGAGAGAGAGAGAGAGGGAGAAAGAGAGAGAGAGAAATAGAGATTTGGAGAGAGAGAGAGGGGGGGGGGTAGAGAGAGAGCATAAAACTCTAACTTTACTATTACAATTACTAATATATAAAATCTCGGAATCGCAAACCAGATTCATGAAGATGTATTACATCTCTTACTCTAAGAACTTACGATGATTCCCATATATTTTTGTCCTTAGGACACACATAAACAACAAGAGGCCTTTTGCCGCCTTAAAAGAATTAAAACAAGAATAAAGTAATATACAAATAATGATTTCAAATAAATTTAAAATATCCTGAAGTATGTCATTTGACAATTTAATATTACACAGACGAAATTCGAAGACTCTTAACTGAAGCGAATTGCGTCAGATACGAAACCCTGATAAGATATCAGAGCTCTGATAAGACAACAGATACTACATAGATTACAACGCAGGTGTCTGCTTAAAGAAAAAAAAAAAGAGTTCCTGCGATATTGAAGAAGAGATAACTTCTGCACCAAGTGTCCATCTCTTCCTGTACAGAGCAGGCAGGCAGGCAGGCACGAGGTTTGAGCCACTTCAGAATTTTGGAAGAATTGAGTGACACGATTTCCTTTCTTTAAAAGTTAATCCCGGGGAATAAACAGCATAATATCATGGTTATAAGTCTACTAATAATAACATGATTACTTAGAACTGCTATGTTTATCCATAAGACATTGTTCTTAGAACCTGGAGGTTAACAATAAGGTGAAAACCAACATCATAAGGCTGGAAGTTGTGACCCGCGCTCCATTGTAGACTGAGTGGAAAGAAAGAAAATGAATTAGTTCCCCTTGAATCACGTTTTCTTTATGTGGATATTTTTTTCGCTTTATTTTTTTGATATGCAAACACTAAACGGCAATTATACAGAATGTATGTATTTTTATATAATGCAAAATGCGAGTAGAAGACGGCTTTTATCGCATGTCAATTCAACAGTTTTTTTTCGTTTTTTGAAAAGGTGATTAAATATTTGACATTTATAATACGATTATCAAAATGCTTATCAGCCACTGAGAACACACTGCTCACATATCTCATTATATTTAATATCATACTACAGTCATTCACTTCTAATTATTATTTTTCTTGCTTAGACATAGTACTATAGACATTCGTTACTTTAACAGCAAAAAAATACACATTTCACCTTTGATTTATACTGGAAATTCAAAAATCCAGTATTGCAATCCTCATATAAATACTTACTGCAATATGGCAACTCCAGCGCGGTGGACGGCTGGCCACCTTCTGACGACCATGTGTGTTTGTCATTGTTGCAGGTCACACGCAGCCTCCAGTAATAGGTCACGGTGTCGTTTATCTCCCAGTAGGCCTCGTAACCGCTAGCGCATTTGAACTGGCGGAGGCGGTTAGCTTAGACGGGGTCTCGGAGGATATGGAGGGATATGAATCATTTTGGGAGAAAGGCTTTGTAATTAACGATTCCATGTTTGAAACTGCGTGATTTTAATGCAGGTATGCTTTGTTAATATTACTAATTCTCAGTCATACATTTTTTTCTTCTGAGTGGACTCGGTTGGAGTGGAATTCCTCGTTTAGGGCAGGATTCTATTCCGATTGGGATTTGGTGAAAGGTTTCTATATTTTTTTCTGTAAACATTTGTGCTCACACACACACACACACACACACACACACACACACACACACACACACACACACACAACAAACAAATACACAATTTCTAATAAATAGAACGTTCATTTAACCACATCACAAACTAAGTATTCAGAATTACATTTGCCTAATACCATAAAGAAATAAACAAGGAGTAGGATAAACAGGCTCATCAATCTAGTACGTTATATTTAAAAGTTAATCAAACCACAAAGAAACAAACTGACCAATCATAACTGTCCTTTCAATGAAACAAAGAATGAATCACCTAAACCAGTGGTTATTAACCTTTTGACCAGTACGCCTCTCTTAGCCCCCCCCCCTCCCACATCAGATCTACAACCTTATCTTTCATATAAAATTCCCTTCCAGATATTGAGAAGAAAAAAAGAAGAAAATGGCGTTTTTGGTCTCCCATGACCACGAATAACACAGACAAACATTCAATTACCAGTATATTTAGTGGGTTTGCTTACTTCTTTCAACTATTCAATCACATTCTTCTTCATGACCCCCCCCCCCCCAACTGGAAAAGACCTACTTCTGCTAAGTTCACAGCGACCGACAAAGACCCGCACCAACCTCGGCTACGACTGGTGACACGCCTGCCTGGTGGCACTCCCCGCGGCAGTTCTCTTGGCACTCGAAGAGGTCGATGATCATGTTCTCGTCCACCAGAGGGATGGCTGGACACCCCTGGTCGTCAACTGAGGGGGAAAATACATAATACACTAACTATCCGCTGTTAAGGAAATGATAACATGAATGATTCATACTTTCAACATTCACGGATATTTATATTATTTATGCACACGGTTTGGGGGAGAGAGAGAGAGAGAGAGAGAGAGAGAGAGAGAGAGAGAGAGAGAGAGAGAGAGAGAGAGAGAGAGAGAGAGAGAGAGAGAGAGAGAGAGAGAGAGAGAGAGAGAAAGTGGAGTAAAGGGAAAAAAAGGAAGAGAAAAGAAACAACACTCCCACCAACAGCGCCCAACACATCACAACGCTATACCTTCACTGTACAACAAGCTGTTGGCGGGGTCTCGAAGCAGCTTTGTCTCGCGTGTAAAGTTGACGAAGGAAATCTCCGTCAGGCAATAGAACGTCGAATCCCGTGGAATGTCTTCGATCTGAAGTGAAGGAGAGAAAATATGCACGCGAGAACCGATGATGTAATGCGAAATTACGGAAAGGATGAGATGGAAAGAAGAGAGATAATGAGGAACCGGCAGTAAGGGAATAGGGTCTATTAGCAATAGAGGTTAAAGGAGAGGAAAGGGGGAAGTTACGGAGGGAATATGTGAGAAGTAGGTAGTGAAGAGAAATAAAGAGGGAGAAAAAAAAGGATGAGGTACAGGATAAGAAAAACAATACTAATAAAACTAACAGTAATGGTAAAAACTTATTATGAAAATAGCAATGATACCAATATCAACAAGAACAACAATACAAATAAAAGTATGAATGTAGATGACAATAGTAATTACACTAATTACAATAACCCCAATAATATCAGTTTAAAAAGCGATACCAATCTCCGTATCATGATCCCTCACAGCTTCCTCACTCACCATCAGCGGGGTTTCTCTCATGAAGGCGTACCACGTCTTGTTCACGAACTGGTGATAGAAAAGCCCCCCCCGTATGGCCTCCCCCAGGCCATTGGCCGTGTTGTTCCAGAAGCCGCATGTGATGTCGGGCTTTGGGTACATGGCGGGCGTCGTGAAGTTCCAGTACACGGTGCAGTTCTCGACTGACGCCGACATTTCGTATTCGTCATGGTAGTAGGCTGTCACGAGAGACGAGGAGGCGGGGTTGTACAGGTACAGTTTGACTGTGTGATGATATTACATATAATGTATGTGTGTGTGTGTGTGTGTGTGTGTGTGTGTGTGTGTGTGTGTGTGTGTGTGTGTGTGTGTGTGTGTGTGTGTGTGTGTGTGTGTGTGTGTGTGTGTGCGTGTGTGTGTGCGCGCGCGTGTGTGAGAGAGAGATTTATAGAGAAAGAGAGATTGAAAGAGAAAGAGAGAGATAGAGAGTGAGAGAGAGAGAGAGAGAGAGAGAGAGAGAGAGAGAGAGAGAGAGAGAGAGAGAGAGAGAGAGAGAGAGAGAGAGAGAGAGAGAGAGAGAGAAAGAGAGAGAGAAAGATCTACATATGCATGGATTTTTTCTTTCTTGTATTCATATGTGCATATGCATGAAGTTATTAGCTACGTAAGAAGCAGCTTTATCGTTATTGTTAAACAGTTTTACTGGCTAATGGCTATATCAATATGTTGAATAATACACATGGCACGGATGAATATGAAGAATTAGAGGAATATGGAACATGAAGGGATAGGACGACTGTTTGTAAACCATTCAAACCTGCATTAAACTAATCATAAACTTTTATATGCGATCCCAGCATGAGCCTGACAAAGTATGCACCTGACTATTGCAGCAAAATCTTGGGTGTGGACTACACAAGTATTAGGAATATATATAGCATAACGACATTACGCGGTACTAATAACAATGAATACACAATGCATGGAAATCTATCCACATACAGCCTTAGTTGCGAAATATCACCAAAACAAAGGCTTAAGAAAATGAATGCCCCATCAGGAAGACCCAAGAAATAACCACAAAATGACGAAATAAAAGGAAATGGCACACTGCCTGTAACGCTATTTCTACAACGAGAAATGAGACTGCTTTGCGCTTCGAGTGGACACTTGAATCTATTTGAAGATTTAGTTTCGTGTGTGTGGTTGCATATGCATATGCATACACACGACATCCTGACTCATCACACATGCAGCACTTCTCGTAATGACTCACCGAACATCTGGAGTTGATATTCATCTTGGACGGGATTCACAGCGACGCTGGGGTTGGCGTGGTGCACTTTGCAGGTGTACAGGCCCCGCATCATGGGGCCAGGTGCTATGAAGTGGATGTTGGGTCCGTTTTCCTCCACTCCCTGCTGGAGGGGCACGTACACTGTGTGTGTGGGGGGGGGTGTCATTTCAGCCAATCATTTTCATTTTATATGTTATTTAGTGATGGTCATGATGCACACACACACACACATACACACACACACAAAAACACACACACACACACACACACACACACATATATATATATATATATATATATATATATATATATATATATATATATATATATATATATTAGCTATTGCTGGAGGAACAAACGAACTATGCCTCTGGCAAGAAAAGCATTGGTCCTTTTCGGCAAATATGGAAAAATCCGTTCTAAATATTCAATCTTCGAGGTTTTATGGTTGCATCTGATTAACATAACCGGTTAAATAATTATAAACTAATATCTTAATTAACTTAATTGACTTTCCAAAC
>NW_028234427.1:19134456-19139456 GCF_977035675.1 Penaeus japonicus | reverse complement strand
ATTGTTTTTTTTTTCTCTCTTTTTCTGTATCTGTTGCCATTCATGATATTGTGCCGTGCCATAATACTTCATAACTCACAAGTATCTGTCAGGTATTCATAATAATGTACCTGTGCTTCTTGGAATAGCAGATTAACCAGTAATCATGAATAATAAATTTTTCAACATTTATTCAAATATTAACCCATCCCCGACGGGGGAATTCTAGCCTTGAATGTCCAAATGCCGGGGCGTTCGAATTATTAGGCCTAAATCAATTGAATGGCTGGCACAATACTGTGCCGCCCGGCCACTGGGCTTTTGAATGCGCGGTACACATGCTGTACCACCCGTCCTGTGTGGGTTAATTAATAAATGTCATGAGAGTACTGTATTGTTATTGATGGCTTGTATTAAGGATATTATGTTGAAGTAATACTCAGAATTCTTTTTTACCGTGGTGACACTAGCAGATTTCATTAAATTAGGCAAGGAGATAGGATTAGAAGGAGAGGAGTTGAAAGATTTTGCATCAATGAAAGAGAAAGATTTGAAAGAAGAAACACAATATCATTGTGATGAACAAGCTAAAGAAAGAGAAAAGGCATTGAAAAAAAGGAAAAGCAAAATATAGAAAAGCAGTGAGCACATGAAATTGAAAAACTAGATCAAGAAATTTAAAAGGTGAAGCTGAACAAAGTAAGTGAAAGATTTTTGAAAGTGAGTCTGTGTGTGCACTTTGCATTGTGTTTTTATTTAATCCGTTGCCGACGGAGGATAGATTTGCTTACACGGGCTCCAGAATGAGTTTTATTTCTGATCGAGGCAGCTTCTGCAACATACCTTGACTTTTCCCACTCCCTTTTAGTCACTCATGGTAGAGCTAGAGACATTTTGTGTTCTTTTTTTTTTGTGTGTTTTACTGTTTTTAGAAATTTTTATCTGTCTTATCACAGGCTACATCAATTCTGCAGTTGACTAAAATTGTAGTTCAGGATCCATATCAACTCATTTGTTTTTCTTTATACTCAATGTGATAGAAGTATTACTATTTTAGGGGGGACAAAAAGCAACTTTATTTTTTTTGTATTTCTGTGCTGTCACGAACGAACACGAAACTTATAACCATCCAAAATGAAGAGGTAGGGAAGAGGAAGGAAACTTGTGCTTTTGACAGTGAGTGCCACAATAAAAGGCACTGGCACTGGGGCACATTGTAGGCATTGGGCATGGTGTGAGTCACCTTCCTCCACTCGTTCTGTCTGCACATCTTTCATCTGCTGTACTTTAGAGCAAGAGGTCGGCAACCTGCTATGTGCCATCGCTCTACAGAGATGGTGCTTGCTAGAGACCGTAGATGGGTGCTATTCAAGGCTCTCTCTCCTGCTGGTGCTAGAAGAAAGTGGTGCCATCTAAGTTTTGGAAGTGAGTTGAAACCCATTTTGCTTAATATTACAACAGTTATAATAATTATGACTGCAATTGTCAGCATCACTCATTCATTACTCATAGCACAATAAAATAACATGGTGATCCAAAATCCCCGAACGTCATGACGCCCATTGTCAGGCAAGAGCTACGTCATGTATGACGAAAAAACATGTCATCCGTTGTTAATGGGTTAATAAAGTGATTATTTTGAATATTTTGACTCATTTTGGTGGATTTCATGGCATGGATGCCCCTATTGCTGAGACTCTAGATTTAAACAGTGATATGAAGAAAAATCTTGATTTAAATCATACAACCCAGTTTACAAGGGAGTTGGTGTTTTTGTAATTAACCCTTAGCTTTATTGATCAACAATGGTTGACCCAAAGTTCTATTCCCCCATGTCAATAATGAATAAGTGTAAAAATTTACGGCCTTACACAAGAATCAATGGCAGTTCCCCAACTCTTAGTGTTCAGTTGATTAGCAAATGCCATCCATATTCTTTGGACAGACAGGGTTTTCTCAGACTCATACTAATTCACTATCCATTACTTCAATTTATTTTTTCCCTTTTTTAGTACACATTTATTTCAGAACATATCCTTAAATACTTATTTAGATATTTTACATAGGGGACAGAATGTATTACTGATTGGGAGGATATTTTCTAAGTAGTAAAATAGACATGATATGCATGGTGGTAAGTTGAATTAATTTATAATAAAAGTAACATGTGGTATTTAATAATATTTTCAAGATATAAAGGTTGAGACCATTATATACCATGCATACCCATATTTGTGGTTGTGGGCCAATCTTTATTATTTATTTATTTATTCATTTATTAATTAATTATGTAAATTGGGTTTCCCTGCTATAATTGGTGAGAGGTTGAGACACCTTGTCCTTACCCATCTATGCTACCAGTGTAAAAGAAAAAAAAGAAAAAAAAAAAAGAAAAAAAAAAAAAAAAAAAAAAAAAAATATATATATATATATATATATATATATATATATATATATATATATATATATAATATTATATATATATATGATGATAATAATAATAGTAATGATAACAATAATAGTAATGATAATAATAATAATAATAATAATAATAATAATAATAATAGTAACAATGATATTAATAATAATGATAATGATAATAATGTCAACCTTTTCAAACAAAAAATATTGATCTATTCAACTGTTTATCTGACACAGGTAACTCTTAATCCACTTCCACACAAAGGAGAATTCTCAAGTTTTGTCCCTATTTTTATATTCTACAGGTGTCTACCATCCCTGTGTACCATTGATGCTAAAGGGTTAACCCACACAGGACGGGTGGTACAGCATGTGTACCGCGCATTCAAAAGCCCAGTTGCCGGGCGGCACAGTATTGTGCCAGCCATTCAATTGATTTAGGCCTAATAATTCGAACGCCCCGGCATTTGGACATTCAAGGCTAGAATTCCCCCGTCGGGAATGGGTTAAGATGAAGCTTACACGGATGCAGATGTCTTCAGCATAAAAGTGGGATTACACCAGGGGTCTTTTTTTGTGGTGATGATGATCTGGTGGTAATGGCACATTAAGAATGAGTGTTGCAGAAGGGATGGCAAAGGGGCAAGTGTCTAGAATGATCTTTGACAGTTGATACAGTAGTAAGAGAGGGAGAAATCAGATCATGCTGGAAGATATATATCAAAGACAGCAGAACTAGGTAGGAGTTTCAAATAGCTTGTGGCTATGATGGCCAGAACAGATCAGATGAAACCAGGAGGAGCTGGATAGGAGTGAGATGGGGAGAGGTCAACAGTGTAGTATCTGATAGAAAGATACCATTAAATTTGAGAATGAAAATCTACAGATTTATACTGTTGTATGGTGCAGAGACCTGGCACCTGGGTTTTTAGAAGGAATGGTGAGAAGCAAATAATTGATATGATGTGGTTGCTGATGTGACTTTGACTTTAACCCATTGCGGATGGGGGATAGATTCGCTTGGCCAGTCTTCAGGAGGGGTTTTCTTTCAGAGTGAGGCAGCTTGAAGCAACATAATTTTGAATCTTCCCACTCTCTTTCAGTCACTCATTATAAAATGGGCCATTTTTGTTTTTTTGTGTTTAGAGACTTATATATGCCATATGACAGGCTCTATCAATGCTGCAGTTGACTAAAATTATAGTATATGATCCATGTCAGCTCATTATTTTCTTTATACTCAGTGTGATAGAAGTATTGCTGTTTTATGGGAGGACAAAAAGCAACTTTTTTTTTGTGTGTGTGTGTATTTTTGTGCTGTAATGAATGAATATGAAACATAACCACCTACAATAAAGATAACATGAAGAGGTAGGGAAGAGGAAGGAAACCTGTGCTTGTGACTGTGAGTGCCATAGTGAAAGGCATCCATATTGGTACAGGAGCATATTTAAGACACTTGGGTATGGATTGAGTGACCTTTCTCTTCTTGTTCTACCTGCACATCCTTCATCAGCGGTACTTAAGAGCAAGAGGTTGTCAACGTGCCATCGCTCTCTAAAGATAGTGCTTGCTAGAGACTGTGGATGGGTGCCATTCAAGGCTTTTTATCCTGCTGGTGCTAAAAAAGAAAGTGGTGCCATCTAGGTTTTGGATGTTAGGTTTGCTTAATATTATGGTAATTATAGTAATTATGTCTGCAATTGCCATCATCACTCATTCCTTACTCATAGCACAATAAAAGAGCACAGTGATCCAAAATCACCAAATGTCATTTACGTCATGATGCCTGTCGTCAGGCCAAAGCTTTTGCGTCACGTATGTCATGACACCCATCCGCAATGGGTTAGCAAGTTTATTGAGACAAATGTTTACATCTCAAAAGGATGTGAGTGTCTGTTAGAGAGAGGAGGAGTGGTAAGAAGAGAACTTAGGTTGTGTAAAGGGTGAAAGAAAAATGCTCAAGGTGGTTTGGTCCCTTGGTCAGTATGGAGAAAGACCACCTGGTGAAAATTGCATTATGAAGATAGGTTGATGGGAGGAAATCAAAGGGGGGAGACAAAGATTTAGCTGCAGAAATATAGTAGAGATAGAAGAGAAACAGTTGAGCCAGTTGATAGATGCAGAGATTAGATGTTACTTGCAACAACATTTACAAGTGGCTGATTAATGCAATAGGGCCAAAGGGCCACAAAAGAAGTTATAATCTGGACTATGCTTTTGACATATCTATCATGTAAATCAGGTTAACCCACTCACGACGGGGGCATTCTAGCCTTAAATGTCACAATGCCGGGGCTTTCGAGCGCTTAGGCCTAAATCAATTAAATGGCTGGCATAATACTGTGCCGCCCGGCCACTGGGCTTTTGAATGAGCGGTACAGAAGTGTACCACCCGTCCAGAGAGGGTTAATCTTTGGAACAAGATGAAGTTAATTTACCTTAATTATTGATTTATTAATTTTGATTTTCCAGGAATGGATGTCAACAACTAACCCTGCTGAAAAGTGAGCTAACACCTATGAGCATCCTGAAGTTTGTGAAAAATCTAGAGGGTTTTGTCAAAGAAAAAATTATTGTGGAGACAATAGTTGAATCAC
>NW_028234427.1:19096956-19111956 GCF_977035675.1 Penaeus japonicus | reverse complement strand
ATAGCATCTGGCCAACATACCCAATAATGTAATTTTTCCTTCTCTATGGATTTTCATGCCTTCAGATTAATCTTAAATGCAAAGTTTTAAAAAGGAAGGAACTCAATAGTGGACAGTATACATGCATCCCTTATGTTGTCGATAGGTCAAGAGTCTACGGGAAATTAAGTTAATAGAAGGAACTATTTCATATTCAAGCACTATCTGGCATCACTGCAACTGCATACCTCTAGTGCTCCCTCTGAATTTCTAATTATCCTAGTCACTTCAAGTCCTCATAAAAAAAACAACAACTTAGAAACTGTACAACAACAAATATCTATGATGCAAACACTTTGTCCAGATAAACTGACATTTCTGAAATTATAGTACAGATACAAACAATAACAAACAGTAGGCATATCTTCAATGTGGACAGGACATGAGATGTCAATACCTGGACAGGTGGTATACAAGTGTGATGAATAAGGGGAACCTCTCATTGTCTATTACCCATTCATACCATTCTCTCAAGGATAATGTCAATGTACACTAAATATATAAATTTTTAATATCATTACAGACCATTTCTACTAGAAAGGCTATGAATACTTTTTGAGAAGATAAATTTTAAATATTAGTTATTAGCTATATATATAGATGTATATGCCCTTCCATGTTAACTCTGGGAGGAAGAAGAGAGAGGAAACTCAGCAATACCGTAAATATTCTCTAATTGCTGTATCCCTAGTCATTTTTGCTCCATGGTCTTTGTGTTGTTGCATTCTGAGTTGCAATGTTCTCGCATTGTCTATATGCCTCTTATAAAATATTTTTGGAATGACGGCCTTATCCTTTCTCTAGGGGATGATTGGCGAAGGCAAGTGCACAAAATTAAAAAATATAATGGCATTGTTATTTTCACTCAAGCCTTATGACAGTCACATGAGTATGACGAGCCTGACAATGTTAAAAGACTAGAGATACAGCCAATAGTTTCAAGCATATGGACAAAAATTATCTCAAAATATAGATGGCAAAATGGAGCCTGAACCATATACTGGTAAATATAATTTAAGGAGCTATGAAGTTACTATTAAAAGTCCAAGTTATCCATAACTATATAGCTGTTGGAATTATTTATTAGGATGATTTAACCCATCCCCGACGGGGGAATTCTAGCCTTGAATGTCCAAATGCCGGGGCGTTCGAATTATTAGGCCTAAATCAATTGAATGGCTGGCACAATACTGTGCCGCCCGGCAACTGGGCTTTTGAATGCGCGGTACACATGCTGTACCACCCGTCCTGTGTGGGTTAAGTGTGAAAAATCATTACTTTGGTTAGATATAACAACTATAACCATCAGTTATTCTGACATACAATCTTTTTACAGACATAAAGAAACATTCAATAGAGCATATGGCATTTGCTTATTTTACATTAACTTTTCTTTATATAAATATAATTGAATATTCACTCTTTTTCTGTACCATTCATTTGTTGCATACAGATATGAAAACTGATTTGTTTGCAATGAAAAATACAAAAAAAATAATTTTCACAAAAATAAAAGAGGTAAAAAGGTGAGGTCAAGTAGGTCTATTATTTGATTCCTTGGTGATTAAGCACTTGTAGAACCATCTAGGTAAGAAAAGAAATAATAAGAAATAACACACACACACAGAAAAAGAGAGAGAAAGAGAAAGAGAAAGAGAGAGAGTTCCATGAAAGACAAAACAGCATTGACCAAAGGCTGCCAAAACAGTGGAATGACTTCAAGTAATTGCTGCAACCTCCATGCCATACCTACCACATATAATCTGACATAATAAGAGGCTTGGACTGGTTCTTTACTTGACATTAAATCAATAAGGAGACCTGGAAGCACTGTCTTACCAGAATATAAGTAGTGGTGAATGGTTGCCCTTTTCAGGAATACCAAAATACACAGTGGCAGTGGAAGTTTCTTGACTACTCTGATTGTTACCTTTACTATTTCTGTAAAGTAGTTTGTTTCCCCACGCCTTTAACCCATTCACGACGGGGGCATTCTAGCCTTGAATGTCACAATGCCGGGGCGTTCGAATTATTAGGCCTAAATCAATTATGTGGCTGGCACAATACTGTGCCACCCGGCCACTGGGCTTTTGAATGAGCGGTACAGTACTGTACCACCCGTCCAGAGAGGTTAATACAGAATTACCAAATGTCCCATTGTGAAAGCCACTGTGAGTTGAGATTTACCTGAGTAAGAATTGGTAAATTTTCCGAACAACGCCACGTTATGAAATACCACAAAAGTGGTATCGATGGATTCCTCTCAACCTCTACTATTCATATATAGTGAAATTAATGAGCGCTTGCACCTCTGGAGCCCACAATCTGGGTCTCTTTTTTTAAGGCACTTCGTGCTACCTCGTCCTACTTCGGGGCATATTTCGTGTGCAAAATCTTAACCCAATGACCTACCTAACTTTGCCTAGTTTTGAATTAAGCCCTAGCCAAGGGGGGGATTCGCCCCCCCTGGACCCCCCCTTTTTTGGGCACTTCGTGCAACATACCTTGGGCAAGATATCCCGAATCCACCATCCTCGCCCTGAAATTTAAACATGGCTGTGTTTACATATTTACGGATAGTAGCAAGCTGTGGACTGGAAACCCCCAAGGAATTACCTGCATGTGCTGTTATGTTCTCTCAACAGATGGCACAATATTCCCCATTGTTTACAGTATAATTATAGAGTGCCCTCTATTGAGTGGTCGCATCATCATCGGTCCTAGTTTCCTATCCTGAGGAATATATAAGACGAAGACTCAGTTGCTGTCATCATGGCGCAGTGTGAGGATTATTCGTGGTTGCGGCATTTTCATCTACAGGACTAATTACGCATCATAAGTATTACGAAGTGCCCTGAATAGCGGAGATCCACAGGGGGGCGTAACTCCCTCTTCGCAAAGGCTGACTTCAAAACTAGGCAAAGTGAGGTAGGTAGTTAAGGGTTAAGGTTTTCGTGATACCGAAGTAGCACAAGGTAGCACGAAGTGCCTTAACCCATTGCCGACGGGGGATAGATTTGCTTACACAGGCTCCAGGAGGAGTTTTATTTCTGATCGAGGCAGCTTCTGCAACATAATTTGATTTTTCCCACTCCCTTTTAGTCACTCATTGTAGAGCTAGAGACATTTTTGTGTTTTGTTTTTTTGTGTGTTTTACTATTTTTAGAAATTTATATCTGTCATATCACAGACTCCATCAATTCTGCAGTTGACTAAAATTGTAGTTCAGGGTCCATATCAACTCATTTTTTTTCTTTACACTCAATGTGATAGAAGTATTACTGTTTTAGGGGGGACAAAAAACAACTTTATTTTTTCGTATTTCTGTGCTGTCATGAACAAACACGAAACTTATAACCATCCAAAATGAAGAGGTTGGGAAGAGGAAGGAAACTTGTGCTTTTGACAATGAGTGCCACAATAAAAGGCATCCATACTGGCACAGGGTCACATTGTATGCATTGGGCATGGTGTGAGTCACTTTCCTCCTCTCGTTCTGTCTGCACATCTTTCATCTGCGGTACTTTAGAGCTAGAGGTCGGGAACTTGCGATGTCCCATCACTCTACAGAGATAGTGCTTGCTAGAGACCGTAGATGGGCGCCATTCAAGGCTCTCTCTCCTGCTGGTGCTAGGAGAAAGTGGTGCCATCTAGGTTTTGTAAGTGAGTTGAAAACCATTTTGCTTATTATTACGGCAGTTATAATAATTATGACTGCAATTGTCAACTTCACTCACTCATTACTTATAGTACAATAAAATAACATAGTGATTCAAAATCCCCGAACGCCATGACGCCCATTGTCAGGCAAGAGGTCCTGCGTCATGTATGACAAAAAAACACGTCATCTGTCGTTAACGGGTTAAAAAGGGGGGGGGGGGCAAAGCCCTCCCTTGGCTAGGGCAAACTTCAAACCTAAGTAAAGCTAGGTAGGTAATTGGTTAAGATTTTGCATACGAAATAAGGCCGGAATTCATATTTTACCCCGCAATTTCCCTGATCTACTTCATGCCCTCCCCTACTATCGGGACCCAGATTGTGGGCTTCAGGGGTGCAAGCGCTCATTAATTTCACTATACATGAATAGTAGAGGTTAAGAGGAATCCATTGATACCACTTTTGTGGTATTTCGTAACACGGCGTTGTTTGGAAAATTTACCTAAGAATTTCCTGACAACTCTGCTGAGTCAAGTATTTGTGCAATTGCACAACTGCAATCTGTCAAATCTAGCTGCACTACACCTTAGGGATATAGCTTGTACAACTTTTACATCACTCCTTCTTGGCAAGTTAGTGCCTACACAGACTGGCTCTGTAATCTTATGATACAGAGACATCTATTTAACTATGACACTTGATACTAATGACATCACCTCTAAAAGGAAAAAAAAATGTCATACATCAATGTATGACCCTCATAAAACAAATGTCCAACTTTCATTCAAGAGCCTGATTGGTGTAATGATGTTGATAATAATATTCATGACCCTGATGATAATTATCAATGACGAAGATAGTAATCCAACCCAGGGATACAAATCCAAGGTCCGCCTCCTCCCTTTTCGACTCAGCGTAAATATCACATTCCCAGCAATTACATCCTTGGACTTATACATAAACAAATACTAACCGGTTGTCTTCCCTCTTTATTATCAAAATCACACAAGAATAACGGCCCTAACATATCATAAATACCTTTCAGAAGTAGAGACAGCGGAATAAAGTGATTTCCCAGCTGACGAGAAGAGCTGACGTGACAACAACAATCGCGTTCGCATAACACGTAGACTGTCTTTCTGTTTCTGTTTTTGTAAGGAGAGGGTTTTCTTTGGTTTTTTTTCTTATTTTCTTCTATGCTATACAGCGTCCTTGTTTTGTAATTTATAGGAGCTTTTGAAAAAATATATTTTTTTCTTTATCTTGATAGGATATTTTTAATTTTTGCTGTTTTGTATTAAGCAAAAATTTTTGTTTTCGTGCATGCTTTGTTGTAATATTTTCATCTTATATTAAGCTATTTTTCTCTATTTTCCTACTTCCCCGTTTTTCAGATATAATATTGTTAGTCACAAGTTGTTTTCTCGCCTTTTTTAATTATTTAAGTTGTATTATCTTTTTAATGTGACTTTATTGCTTTTACAGTGAGCACGGGAAAGAAAACAGTAAACTGTAATAAAGACGGATTGCCACAGTGCTAGTCCAGTTATTCTACTTAGTCCTCGATCTAATAGCATTGTGCTAGTTATTTAACACTATTGTTTAAGCATGAGATATTTACCTGACAGGCTCATGTTTACCTTCTGTTGCATAGAAAAGTACCTCAAAGTATATCTTAGCAAAAAGAGCAAAAGGAATAGCCTCAGAAGACACCCTTATGTGTTAGTACATCTAATATGCACAGCTTATTCAGTCACCGATTCTGGTTCAGCATACATGAGGAGCCTGCCATACATACCCTAATATTTGTTGCACTTTTGATGAACACCACTACCTTGACTTGCAGCTCCCGGAAAATGATTAATTTTGTGTTCAAATTCATTTTGAATTTCTGGTATTTAGGCATTACTTATGTAGTGAATACATCTTTTCTCAAGTGTTGTATTATTATATACTGCAATATTAGTAAAAGGATCACAGCTTGATCCAGCACATAACATTTACATTTTTATTTTCATGTATCTCCTAGTAAAAAGAGCTGATCAATGTAATTCATTTTTATAGGCAATCTTGTGACAGTCATGTCATCAAGTACAAAAGAATGTAAAAGAAGAAAAATGAGAATAGAAGTTTAGAATAGGATACAGGATAAGTCAGTGGTAAATTTTACTAGTAGGATAGTCTTTATTTTTTTTTGTTCTCATATGACATGTTATTAGTTGAGCATATACAACAGGAATAACCAAGTTTTCATGATGTTCAGTTTGTGGCATCATAACTTGTGTTGGATAGAGATATTTGTTGTTAACTGGAGCAGTATAGAAGTGTAATCCTCATGTCATCCCATTGTAGCCTTTATTTTTCAATCCCCACATATGTTTAATCTGCCATTTACACCAAATACTGAGGTATACATGTGCAATTATGATGAAAGAAAGGCTTGTAAAAGAGGTATCATTTATTGTGTTTGTTTGTAGTTTTACCTTACAATCTGTCACTGTTTGTCTCATTTTCTTTGTATCCAAAAGCATTCTAAAGGTATTTAATACAGCTATTGAATAAAGATAGTTGTGGAATGATATATAACTTTATAATGAAGATATTCAGGAATAAATATCATGTAAGCAACTCTCTGGGGTATTCATTATTCATGTTCATATTTTCTTGAATCTCAACATTCCTTAATAAGTTTTCTTGTCAATGCAAGTACAATTCTAGATTTGTTCATATCCTAACTAGTAAGAAATGATGTATAAAAATATAATTAAGATTAAACCCAATAAAAACTTGAAATACTACAAATTATCTGTGAAGAAAACAAGGTGTGAAAGTAAAAATAGGGATGGAGTAGAGTTTCCATGACAAATAGAAATTACAAAACATTTGGAGAAAAGGATAAATTCCTCACTTAAACTTGACAACTATGATTTACATGTGGTATGTGATTTCCCAGGGTATATAGTTCATGTTTTTAAAATTAATCTATGCACTGAATTTACCTTACATTTGCTGAAACTGCATCAATGTACTGTGGCTTATTTGTGTGGATCACAGTTCTTGGCATAAACTAATACTTTCAAAATTCTTTTTATTGTATTGTAATAAATTTTAACAGTATACTATGAAAACTGAAGTTCTAATTTAAACCAATTTTCGTCTTATGATCTTAATTACTTTCACATTACTACTTACAATTATTTTTTTCATCCAATAATAAACAATTGCTTTCCTCTGACTTCTTTTAAAGCAGGATTATAACGATCTATATTTTTTCTTTGCATTTTAACAGCTATTTCTTTTCTGTAAATTTATCTATATAAATTCATGTATGTTAATATTTTGCATTTTCATCAACACTAAACAAGGTCTATTTTATATGACATAATCTTAAGATTTGTATGAATATGTTTTTCAGTGAGGAATAAAACAATGAAACACACTAAGTGAATAATACTGGAAAGTCACAATAATAATAATAATAATAATAATAATAAAGAAAACAAATCTCAGAGATACATTTACAAATATTTTATTAATGCAAGTTACTTATTATCAATGCTTACCCACAAAATAAGATTTAATTCAGGAATTCACCATATTTTGTTCAAAAAGTATTACACTTGACTAGACACCAAATGAAAAACTACTGCCATTATAACATCTTAAACATTGATTTTACTTGAACTGTAGGACAACCTGCAGTTATAATTGTCTATACAGGCGAGTTGGTAAAGTAGTCTCATCTTTTCTCTTGAAGATCTTTCTGGTTATACTCCTCAATTTCATACAAATAACTGTGAGAAAGAAAATAAATTAATGTATAAGTGCTGAATGCAGAGTTATGAGAAACAAAAAATGCAGAAAAGTATGCATATGCATTACATTTTTATCTGCTCACTCAAAGAGATTAAGGAATAAAGAATATTTTTGAGAATAAAATTCTTATCTCAGAATATTATATGAATTACTAAACTGCTGAGTGCAGGAAGAAATGAAGTAAACAATATGACTTACTTTTAAAATAGCATTATTTACCTATCATGCTACTGTAGATGTTAAAATAATGGTGGAAAAAAAAAAAAAAAAAAAAAAAAAAAAAATTAAGTATGCTATATTTGTCTGCACTGTCCATTCTTCAGGTCAAAATGTAGGAGGAAGATGTTAGATGGTATTCTAATGCAACTAAATGAAAATACATCCCATGAACTGCAGAGTGAAAATTAAAAAATTGTGGAATATATAAATAATAACATGCAAATTCTCATGCTAACCATATACATACTATTAACCCATTGGCAGCGGATGGCATAATTTGCTGCTAAGGCAGAGTCGGTCATAGATGCGGATGGCACTGTGCCAGACATGTAAACCAGCCATCCTACTGCACAAACAATTATTTAATACCTCGACCAATGGGTTAAGAACTAAGACAAACTAATGAAGTTAATTAACCCTATCCTGATGGGCCCAGCGATAAGTGGAAACCCCCTACACCGGGCCTATGCTATATTGCATTGGGAACGTCACACTGGTGCGTCGCCCTGTCATCGGGCATTTAGCCGTGTCACACGGGTGTGACGCACCGTCATCAAAGGGTTAATAGGAACTTACACATACATGATTCCTAAACCAGCAATGTGTTCCCCTAGGTGTAAAAAGTACATTATCATTACTGATGAGAAGAATGCCAATGACACATTAGATGACTTTTGCTAAATATAAAATCTGTTCTCAACTGTAAAACAATGCCACACATAATTCTCTGGCTCTATGTCATTTATCTGATGTTTCAGGTGACTAAATAAATCTTCCACTCTAATATAGATGTACCCAAGTATTAAATGTAATCAAAATAAAGTTAACATTTTACATCATATTGAGCTCGTCAACATATGCAAATACTTATTAACTGAAGATATAAATATGGGACATTTTAATATTCTAGCTTTTTTTAGAAAAACAACAACAAAAAACATACACATAACAATAAGTAAATTCAAACAACAAGTATTATTGTTATTTTATTTATTTATTTTTTCATTTTACTCTGTGCAGAATTCATTTTGGTTTTGGGTGTTCTAACTACCAGAAAACTACCTCCTATAACCATTCACCCTTTTCCCTCTACTCGGAAAAGTGTATTATAAATGAGAAGTCAGATTAACAAAACAGAAGCAAATAGAAGAAGTGCAAAAGAACATATATGAGGATCTCTTTGTAAAAGAGAAAGAAAAGCACATAAAATTTGTGGAAAGCAATCACTCCCTCCCTTTTACATGACATCAAAAGCAGTATGCATTTTATACTCTTTTACAAAGAAGACAGATGTTAGCTGCATGAAGAGAAAAGAATAATAAATGAACCCACCAAAAATGAAGTATC
Source organism: Penaeus japonicus (assembly GCF_977035675.1). Lineage (NCBI taxonomy): Eukaryota > Metazoa > Arthropoda > Malacostraca > Decapoda > Penaeidae > Penaeus > Penaeus japonicus. The sequence continues at coordinate 19,102,878 of NW_028234427.1, read as the reverse complement.
ATGAAAAACAACTGATTATTGCCTAAAAACTCTGTCTTTTACTTACCGTCATTTTGCAGTTATGTCATACTGTGCTTCATCTCAGGCATACTGAAGTTATACATCAGAATTTAAGCAACATTTTTATTATTTACACTAGTATTTACAGTATTGCATTCTTCATAAACCTGGTAACATTGTAACCATTCTGTACGAAATTTGTTACATAATTAATTTAAAAAACAACAATTTCCTTTTTTATATAACTACAATTTGTTGTCATGGGAATTAATAGACAGCCTTCCAAACAAAAGCAAATGCCAACATGTAATTTGAAATTACGAAGGTACTGACTTTCACTCTCACTTATTGTTACATCTTGTTGGGAGAACATAGATTCCAAGCAAAAGATCCTGCATGAACAGCATTTTTAACTAGCCTTGCATTCAGCTAGATCACACTTGCCCATATCATATGATTTTTGTAGTATGATGTCTGGCTACTGGTTTCAGATCAAGAGCAATTACTTTTATAGACTTTGTAAATATCATATACTATCCTCTGAAAGTCTAAAGTAAGTATTTTACTCTCTATTTCTTATCACAGATATGAAATAAGTTATCATTTATCAAATAAATTGGTAATGAAGCCATTTTCAACAATAATCATTGGACCATGAATGTAGACCACATTATCATTTATCCTCGCATACTTTTTTCAGTTTCAAAATTCATTTATGCAATGTAATCATAATTTTTATCAAGCACGTGACACATCTTTCCAGAATAAATAGATGCATATATTCTTTCATAAATGATAGATATTATGAAATATAATACTTAAAAGCAAATATAAATATAAAACAAAGGTTTAAAAAAAAATTATTCTCAACATATTGTGGTAGATCATCTTCTCACAGTCTAATCACATACCCAAAGTGGAAATAATATCAAATTCTAATGCATTTGCACCTCCACAAGCACTAAGTACAAAATGCTCTAACCCACAAGCACATTTACTTGTAACTAAACTCGTAAGAGACATTTATATGACAACTCTTACCAACAAGTCCCACAATAGACATTCTCTGATCTATCTCTAGGACCAGAGGGCCAACTTCTTACATATTTTTACAATAAATCCATCCCCAAAGATGTCATTCTAAGGACACAGAATATGAAAAAAACTCTGTAAATGACTTTCAAGTGTTTCTTGAATAATCAATTGCTACTAGTTTCAATTCTAATAACTCTACATCACAACCATCATCTTTATAAATATTCTATTTCATAAAAATATAGAAGCTGTCAAAAGGAAGAACCAGAAGATCTGACCTGATGAAAAGTCACACTTCATATATCATAATAGATGAGGATATAGAAAAATAAACATCAAGGAAAAACCTCTTCCCCAAAATATTTTTTGAAGATATCCAAAATAAACAAATAAGCAGACACTTGATCCATTATGTACCTAACACTGTTACCAAATGAATATTCCTGAAAAAAGTGATTTGCTGATAAAATCCAATTCACAGACAACCAGATTTTAAACTTTTATATTTCTTAACCATTGCTTTACCTAAAGACTACTTCCTTCTCCTATATCTCTCACCTTCGCTTCCTCATGTTGCTCTTCAAGTTGTCAAATTTCTCCTTTTTCTCATCTAATCTATCTTTTATTTGATCCCTCCTTTCACTCATTTTGTCTTTAAACTCTTCCCTTTTTATCTGGTACTTCTCTGAGATCTCCTCCCTTTTCTCCTGATATTTCTCTTTCATTTCCTCTCTTTTTTCTATGAACTCATCCCTTTTACCTTCATACATCTCCTTCAGCTGTTCAGATGAGGGAACAGGCTTGATGTATCCACGTTTCTTCAGATAGTTGATTGATAGTGTTGTTCCACCTGAAATATGACAATGAAAGTTATGAGCAGAAAATTCACCTAGTTTACAAATACATCCATGATACGTGTGAGTGCTCTTTCTGTTTCCCTTGAAAGATAAGATTTTGAGTCCATTAACTTGTCCATAAACTTACCTCAAGAGAAAAGTTATTGAAAGATAGAAAAACAAGGTACCCAACAGTATCTACTCAACAATCTTTTATGTAGGAAAGAAAAAATGTTTATATAGCACATTTTTTCTGAAAGAAAAAAAGAACACCTAGCCAATGAGTCATTCAAGAAAAGAAAAAAAAAATCAGATAATGAAATGATAGCTATAATTCACATCATGTGGAACAAGATACTGAAAAATAAAATCTAGACTCACCAATGGTAACAGTGTACCGCGCAGGTGTGGCAATCTTGTACATGGCATACGCTATAGCATAATAACCAGCGTTGCTGTTCCTTAGGTGACTTAGAATCTTCTCTCCAGCTCCCAATTTCTCCATCATTGGGACTATGTCAACACCACTGCCAAAATAGTATTTAATTTAGATTTTGTCTGCTGTTAACCCCCAATGAAAAACACAAGAAAAATTAAGTTCTCTAAAAAGGAAATATAACCACTGAAACACACCAATCCTATATTTCATGCATATTACAATAAACCATAAATTTCAATATTCAGGGCTTTAAGTATATTTCACTTACCTCTTAGCAGCAATGAAGAAGGACCCGTACCACACAATTGAAGTAACAACATGAACAGGTATCAAAACATACCAGTACTGTTTGTACATCAACTTAAACTTCTGAACTAATGATAACTTCTCTTCTTTCTTCTCTTCACCTGTTTTCACTTTTATTTCTGTTCTTTCTTCCTCTTCAATTCTCACCTTTGCGCTCTTTGACTCGTTATGGTTTTCATCTGTGAAAGTTTATTAAGTTAACATAATCTTATAGTAATGATAATATTCAATGTCAACTCTCAAAGCCCTTACTCTGTCAGTATTTTGAAAATACACATTTTTTTTTCTTTTTTTTTTTAAAGTAACTGAAACCTGAAACCTTAAGAGAGAGTTCTCAATAAAACAAGTAACATTCTGCTTTAATTGCTGATCCCTCTGTTTAGTTTTGGCAATATTTGCATTTGCCAAAGAACTTCCCTTACCAGTTTGAGTGGAGGGACTGCTGGGAGGCTTGGTGGAATACAAACGCACATGACACTTCTTGAATGTGGTGTCGGGAAGGTCCCACAAGGGCATTGGTGTCAACCCAGTGGAAGACAGGGGTGCCTGGTATGCACTGCTCCCTGTCATGGCTGCTATGGTGAAGGGATGGGGGTACTGACTTGTGCTATAGTGCTGCTGTTGTCTGGTTCTCTGCCAAGTGCCTACAATTTAAAAGGATCTTGAGTATATAATTTTTTTGGGTGATTTTTGCCTTAATCTAGAACAGGAACACCTGCTAATAATTAAATCAAGTGTTAGTTAATTTATTCAAGTATTAATGATGCTCATTTACATTTTGTGGAAACTGAAGAACACATAATTTAAATGAAGAATAAATGGAGGATAAGGAGACAAAAAGGGGAAAAAAAAGGACACCAGTAATATCAGTCTTTTGACTGATATTTCTAAAATCCTATCAGTTCATACTTATAATCTGAGATTTTCATAAAACAATCAATCCTTTACAGATCTTAAATACTTTCCATGCCCCCTAAAACAATGCTCAGATTTTGAGACTTATATGGCGATGACAAATATCCCAGATCAATTTTCTTTGCAATTATTGTAATGTGCAATTATGCAATCATGTTGGTCAATTTGTGTGAATTGCAAATTCATTATCTTCACAATGATTTTGTCACCATGGTCATTTATCATAAAGAAAAATGAGAAAGAAATTCCAAGCCCCCCCTCCCCCTCCCCCCAACAACAACAACAACTCTCTACCCTTTGTACTCTCTTCCCCCAGTGCCCTTCCAACAATATCACATTTCACACATTTGTTTTGTGGTTTCCTCTTGTCTTCATACTACTGTGTTTGTGATCTTGTCACATTCATTCCTTATTCTCACTTACTCTCTCTCCTCTCCTCTCATTTTTTTCTTTTTTCTCTTTCCTCTCTCTTCTCACTCCTCTAGTGGTTTACTATTGTCTTTAAACCTCTCTCTCTCTCCTTCTCCTGGTATTTCTCTCTCCCCCACTCTCTTTCTCTCCTCTCTCTCTCCCAATCTCACTCTCTCCTCTTCTCTCTCTCAACCAGTTTCTCTTTCTCTCTTCTCTCCCACCCAATCTCTCTTTCTCTCCTCTCTCTCTCCCAATCTCACTCTCTCCTCTTCTCCCTCTTCTCTCCCACCCAATCTCTCTTTCTCTCCTCTCTCTCTCCCAATCTCACTCTCTCCTCTCCTCTCTCTCAACCAGTCTCTCTTTCTCTCTTCTCTTCCACCCAATCTCTCTTTCTCTCCTCTCTCTCACCCAATCTCTCTTTCTCTCCTCTCTCTTTCACTCCTCTCTCTCAAACAATCTCTCTTTCTCTCCTCTATCTCTCCCAATCTCGTTCTCTCTTTTTCTCTCTCTCACCCACACTCCCTTATTCTCTTCTCTCTCTCCCAATCTCTCTTTCTCTCCTCTCTCTAACCTGATCTCTCTTTCTCTCCTCTCTTCTCTCTCCCCCAATCTTTCTCTCCTCTCCTCTCTCTCATGATATCTCTCTTCTTTCCTCTCCTCTCTGTTCCCCATCTAACTTTTTCTCCAACCTTTCCTTCTCTCCTCTCCTCTCTCTCACCCCATCTCTCTTTCTCTCCTCTCCTCTCCCTCACCCCATCTCTCTCTCACCCAACCTCTTTTTCTCTCCTCTCCTCTCTCTTCCCCAATCTCTCTTTCTCTCTTCTCCTCTCTCTCACCCCATCTCTCTTAATCTACTCTTCCCTCCCCTCCTCTCCTCTCTTCTCTCTCACTCTAGGACATTTCTGTTATGTATAACATTACTGATCAAAAGTGGCTTGGTTAATTGTGAAAATCTGATGTTTTTTGTAGATAGGGTTTTTTAGGGGTTTAGAAGAATTAGAATGACCCTGAAATGTCCAAGCATTCAATACCTCTCTCCCTAACATTCCTCATCACAGGCAGAGAGGAGAGAGAAAAAAAATCTTGTTTAGGCCTACCTTGCTGATTCAGCTGAATGATGTCATTCAAGGCACCTCTGCAGTTTCTCTTACACAAACCTTTTTATCACACGACATAGAAAGTTAAAACAGTGTTTAGAAGATTCCCAGCTATAATCATGCAAAGGTGAGCTATGGAGCGAATGATAATAGTACAAAATGCATATTCATTTGTTGTTAGTTACAAAATTAATTTTTGAAAACACTGTTCCAAGTTCTAAGTCATGCTTGTCCCATCACTATGTCAGCAACACTGGTGGAAACTCACATGGTCAATGTGGCCTTGTTGTTCAAGATTAAACACAGGGCACACAATGATTAGGAGGTCAACCACCTTCTTTGTATATGAACTCTGGGCCTTTTGTCTACTAAGACTAATGATAAAATTAAACGAGTTAAAACTGAGAAGGGTTAGGATGTTGCTTGTAATTCTGGTTTAGCCAAAAATTAAATATTGTGATATCCAATTAAAATTAAATTACTGCATGGTATCTCTGTCAATCTTAATCAAAGCATCCTTGACATAAGGCTGAAAGTGATAAGTTTTGAAACTAAATTGATATCAGCATAAGTGACAGCAATAGTATTATATAAATAACAACAGCCTTATCTTTTGTACAAATAATGGTACTTCTATCTAAAAAACACAAAAACATACTCTGCATACACATAATATATTTTTCTTTTTAATCATATGTGTGGAATTATAAAAAAAAAAAAAAAACAGAAAAAACTCTCTGTGAGAAGCTAACTTTTAAATTCAAACCAAATCAAACATGAATAACATATTTTCCATATACATCTTAGTCTGTTTTTGAAAACAACTCTGTGATAATAAGATACGACCTTACCAATCTTATCAAAGCATTATCTGTAAGGAATA
>NW_028234427.1:19041956-19044456 GCF_977035675.1 Penaeus japonicus | reverse complement strand
TATGTGTGTGTATGTGGAATTAAAGAAATATAAAATAAACGCACACCATTCATCCTCGATTCACCCTGACCTGTGTATCTCAACAAAAGGAAAGATGCTTCAGCCCAATGATTACGTGGTCTGCGTGTGTCAGACGAGTGATGATGCTAGCGTGACGTCATCTCATCTCACAGACGGATTGTTTCCATGGAAACCTTTATCAACTGTTCGATTACACACAGTCTAATTTTCCTATGTATTAAGGACCAATATCAAAAGCACTTATCACACCTCATTAGAACACCATCAATAAGTATCGCTGAAGAACATATCCGAAAGAATTATTAATGAAAATGAAGAGTAATTTCCTCAAGCCCGAAACAAGACAAGAGTTTGAGACGCAGCGGCACAGATGGAGTTTCATCCACAGAGAGACGGAGTTTAAGCGATCATCTCTCCTTTTTGTTTACCCTTTCTCGTTTCCTGTTGACCTCCCATGTTTTTCTTCCATTATCAACTTGGGTGCGGAGGCGCATTAAAAAAATGGTCATTAATTCTTAATCTTAATTAATTTTGTCATTATACAGGTCTTCTCGTGATGCTGATAAAAAGGTTCTTTATTTTCCCTATGGGGAAATGATAACCTTAATCTAAAATGCAGTTGATGTATTTTTGTTTCTATTAGTATCTTTTATATAATTGTAGCATTGCTATTCGGAGTAATTGTATCATATATGGTGTATTTTCGCACCAAACCCTCAAACTTTTCCATATTCTGATTGGAATTCTATCTTCATTAAAGAATTTTGCAGCCGATCTAGGAGATGCAATGCCTTGAAGGGAGAGATTTAGGAGCCTCAGCAGTAAGACAAGAGGCACAAGTGGTCGGGCAGGATGGTGACTTTTTTTAAACACGGGGGCGGAAGCAATTATACAAAGAGGGAGGGGGGGGGGCTGTTAGACAGGGGCTCAAGTGCTTAGACAAGAGGAAGCAAACAATTAGACACGGGGTGCAGGTAGTAAAACAACGACGAACAAGCAGGTGGTCAGCACAAGTAGTTAGAGCAGCATATAATAATCAGCACAAGTCATTAGACAAGCAGATAATCAGTACAAGTAGTCAAATAACGGGTAGCAAGCAACTAGGCAAAGGGCGCAAACAGTAAAACGAAGGGATAAAGCAGTGAACAGGGGAGAACAAGCAGTCAGATAAGAAGGTCCAAGTTGTAAACAAAGGGACAAGTGCATGTAGACAAGGTGCACTAGCGGTTAGACGAGGGAGTACAAGCAGTGAGATAAGAATGCAAAGCATTGTAATAAGACGACGCAAGCAGTGTAACAAGAAGGCTCAACCAGTTCGACAATGAGGTGCCAATCCTTTGCTTGGGAAACGAAGGAAATCCCACTTGCCTCCCCCCCCCAACCCCTCCCCTCCCCTCTCTCCTTGATCCACCACTGCATCAGATTACTTAACGACTACAGTTTCAGCTAACCTCATATTGAGAAGCTCTGGCAATAACATCGTCAAAAACAAGAAGGCAGAGCCTAAAAAGGCTTATCTACCTTATACTAAATCATAAACTAAGTTATATTTTAACTCTCTCGCTCAGTCTCTTTCTCTCTCTTTCTCCGTCTGTCTGTCTGTCTGTCTGTCGATCTCGTTCTCTCTCTCTCTCTCTCTCTCTCTCTCTCTCTCTCTCTCTCTCTCTCTCTCTCTCTCTCTCTCTCTCTCTCTCCCTCTCCCTCTCCCTCTCCCTCTCCCTCTCCCTCTCCCTCTCCCTCTCCCTCTCCCCATCTCTCTCTCTCTATCGTTTACTACGACAAACGAAGATCACATGATGTCCTTTATCCTCTTAGATTACAAAAATATAAATACCATTTCATCTGAAGTCTGAGAAGTCCAACTTACCTCCTTGAGGAAAGAACTGCGAGTAAATGCCCTTGAAAGTTTCTTCACTGACGAAGCCATTCGGACACTCCTGCTGGGAAGAAGGCACTTGCTCAGTGGAATATTCCAGAGAAGACATAAGAGAGATCACTGGCGTTTACGATAACCGGAAACGGCAGTCTTTACTTCTGTTGTTCGTCCATTGGATACAAGACTAACTACCCAACCAAACTGTGTGCAAGTGAGTACATAGAAGTATACCTTTACGTCAAGGGAGAGACTGTCCTAGTCTGGAATTGTTGCGATAGTTCTCTCTTGTTCAGTGGGAATGCTAGATACTATTGATTATGAAGGAGTAGATGAAGAAAATAAATGTGTAAATATTATTACAAACAAGATGAATGAAAATCTAATAAATGAAGTAATACGATAAAATGGTCATAATCATATTGATATTGGGATACAAACAACAGTGCTAATATTTCAGTAATACTATTACTGCTACTAATACTTTCACGTAAATACTATTTCAAGTAATGGAAATGATAATGAAAATTCTTTATCAACAGCAGCCGAAGTGATAATCACAGTGCTAATATTATACTATGGTAATAATAATCATATGGATAATAA
>NW_028234427.1:19029456-19031956 GCF_977035675.1 Penaeus japonicus | reverse complement strand
TCATCATTATCATTATCATCTTTGACGTCGTTATCACCATTATCATCATTATTATCATCATTGACATCATTATCACCATTACCATCATTATCAGTATCAGTTTCATTTTAATCGTTATATTTACTATCATTATCATTGTTATTAATATCATTGTTATTATTATCAGCACTATCATTATAAGTATTATTATCATAATCATCACGCTAATACTATCAACATCATCATTGCTATCATTGCTGTTGTTATTATCATGACTGTTGTTGTTATTATCTTTATCATTGTTTTATAATGATACTAAATAAAGATTTAGGATGTGGTAAGAGGCTATTGTGACTCCAAGTCAAATTGCTGTTGTCTGTTTATTGTGCTTCTAAATCCCCCCTGAGCAACCAATGGCCGAGGGATCATTATGTTTATTACCAAAATTATCATTACTATTATTGTTATCATTATCATTATTGTTAGTGTTATCATTATCATTATCAATATTTTATTTTTTAATAATCATCATCATCATTGTCATTATCTTCTATCAATACTGCTGCTGCTATTGTTTGCCTTTATTATCATTTTTTTTTTATTATGTCATTTGTTTTCCCTTTTTCGTTCTACATTTTACTTGGCTTTCCATTACATATAAATTTCCCCTTTCCCTATCTCCTCTTTTCGGCCTAGACTTCCTTTTGCCTTCCACGCTTCTTTACAATTTCACGGGAACAAATATTGATAGTTATGAAGTTGGAGTATGAATAAAGTTTCTTATAGAGGGAGAAGTCCTTGGAACTTATTTTCATGTAGAAAGGAGGGAAAGTTTGGAGATCAATAGCGTTTCTGTCTCTGTCTGTTTGTCTCTTTCTCTCTCTCTATCTTTCTCGCTCTCCGTCCCTCTTTCAGTCTCTGTCGCTGTCTGTGCCTATGTCTCTCTGTTTCTCTCTTTCTTTCCATCTATTCACACACACACACACAAACACACGCATGTATATGTACGTATATATATATATATATATATATATATATATATATATATATATATATATATATATATATATATATATATGTACATACATACATATATATATATACATACATACATACATACATACATACATACACATATATATATATATATATATATATATATATATATATATATTATATATATATATATATTATATATATATATATATATATATATATATATATATATATATATATATATATATATATATATAATATATACATACATAACATAATATATATATATATATATATATATATATATATATATATATATATATATGTATATAGATATATATATATATACATATATATACATACATACATACATATATATATATATATATATATATAGATAGATAGATAGATAGATAGATATAGATATATGTAGTGTGTGTGTGTGTGTGTGTGTGTATGTACACAGTGCCGAAGGGGCTCCACTGGGAGGGGCAAAGAGGCAACGTTGGAACGGCCGAGGGGGCACTACCAGAGAGGCCGACAGGCACTAGTGGAAGGACTGAAGGGCTGCTGGAAAGGCTGAAGGCTTTTAATGGGCCATTGCTGGGAAGGCCAATGAGACATATTTGGATGAGCCAATGGGGACTGCAAATACCATTTTATCATCAATTAGTTTTTCCAGCTTTTTCCGTAACTCGAACTTTGACCAAGAAGCATAAATAGACATATGAATATGAATACAAATATGGTAGCCATGGTCCACAGACAAACAGTTACAATAAAACAAAATAATATATCGTGACCTTTCGTCCTTCGTGGAATCACTTAAAGACAGATTAATAGATTATTACAAAGCAATTCAAGGGACAAAGCTACAGAATATACCCGTTTTCTACCTCCGAGTCGCCGAAAAAGAAAACAGCTCGTTTCGAGAGACGAGAACTAAAGCATTCACACGAGTACGATTTAATTCAAAGCGAATTGAATATATTGGTTGCCATTTCCTTTCCCTCTTTATGTGTCTCATTCTTTCCTTTCTCTTTCTGTGTCTGTGTCTGTGTCTCTGTCTATTTGTCTCTTTCGCTCTCTCTCTGTCTCTCTTTTTTTCTCTCTTTCGCTCTCTCTCTGTCTCTCTTTTTTTCTCTCTCTCTTACCGTGCCAAGCAACAAGTACATTGACAATATAAACATATATATATATATATATATATATATATATATATATATATATATATATACATATAGATAGATAGATAGATAGATAGATAGATAGATAGATAGATAGATAGATATAGATATAGATATAGATATACTAACGATATACTAACTATACTATGTTGGAGTTCTCGGTTACTGTCGAACCTTCACTGCCAAAACACCATTTTCCGATAATTTCTGAAGACCTTCCGGAACTAACTTACCTACTAGTTTCCGAAGGCTTTATTTTTCCCGCAAACCCAAATAATCACACCACCATGATAACTAGCATATTCAAGATCTTACTCTAAATAGACTTTGATATGATC
>NW_028234427.1:18971956-18974456 GCF_977035675.1 Penaeus japonicus | reverse complement strand
GTTATTGTTATCATCATTGTTAATATTATTGTCATCATTGTTATTAGCATTTTCATAATTATTATCATTATCATTATAATTATTATTGGCATCATCATTATTACCATCATCATTATCAATATCATTATCGTTGTTACTATTACTTTTGTTGTTATCAATATCATCATTATTATCATTATTATTATCATTATCAACATCATTATTATCTTTATTATCATGGTTGTTGTAGTAATCATGGTCGTTATTATTAGTATTACAATTTTCATTATTACTATTACTATATTGACATTACTGTTATCATTATCATTATTATTGATTTGGTCCTTTGATTTATTATTGATATCACCAACATTATCATTGTTAGTCTTATTATCATCATAACTATTATCAACTTTTTTTATCATTCTTATTATTATCATTACCATTATTGTTATTGTATCATTATTATTATTGTCGTTAACATTATTTGTATCATTGTTATATTATCATGATTATTATTACAATCTTAGTATCATCACTATCACTATTATGATGATAAAAGTAATGATAATGATTATGGTAATACTATTAGTATTATTTTATTATCATCGCCATCATTGTCATCATCCTCCTTTTTCTTTCGTTATCATTGTTATCATCAGGATTAATGATTACCATCATATCATCATCTTTTTCGATTGCCTACATTCGTACTTGCTTTACAGGGAAAACGATTGACGATTGACATAGGAATAGCGAATGTCTGTCGGAAGATTATTGAAGTCATTACCGTTTGTATTTTTTCTTCTGTTTTTTGCATTGTGTGTGTGTGTGTGTGTTTGTGTGTGTGTGTGTGTGTGTGTGTGTGTGTGTGTGTGAGAAAGATGGTAGAATGTAGTAACACATTTAATATAGAAATACAAATTTTACCTCCCTGACCGAGACTCGATCCCGGATGCATATTTCTCTTTGTGATTTTTAGAATGATACTACCATTATGAATTTTTTTTATCAGATGTATTTTTTTTTTTATCATATAAGATGTATTGTTATCATTAAGACATATTTTTTCAGAGAGTGTTCTGCCGTCCCTTTTTCCAGGTGGATCCGCACCGTATGCAACCAGTCGGCAAATTGAACCACTTCATCTCGTCGTTATATCGTTCTTTGCAATGCGATGCAAGGGGGGGGGTTGCAAACCCGTTACCGCGAGCCAGACAAATGACGAGTGGAAAAGGGAAAATGGGGCAAGGATTTTTCGCTTTTTGTGTCTGCTGTTTACTTGAATGGGTATCATGGGACGGTGATGGGCGCCGTTATTCTCCCGTTTCTACTTTGGCGTTCTTTGGAGTCTGGCGTTGCAGCGTCACACGGTGCTGCCACAGCGCAGTGGCGGGTATGCTTGCATACGGCAACTGGGGGAGGCGGAGTGTTTGTGCCTGCGCGTAGTGAGGCAAGTAGACAGCACGTAAAAAGATCATCTCAAAGTAATGACTGTATCATTCCCGGAATTTTCACATTTCGAAAATAATTCCCCCTCAAACCGAGTCCTTGGTCACTCCGAAGACCCCACATCTATAAGTTACGGCGTAATTTGATACATATTCTTAGCACTTATTAGTAATTTCACCATGAACTCCCGGTTTCATTTGTGATCATGAACTGAGGCAAAAGCGACCGCGGGCGTAAAAGGTTTCCATCAAGGACAGGAATTACGTTTGAATTCCATTTTCGTCGGAGGAACTTTATGAAGACATTCTCACTTCGTATGTCTGTCTGTTTGTCTGGCCGTTTATCTGTTCGCCCCTTTCTCCCTCTGTCTCTGTTTGTCTATCCGTTTATCTATCCATCGTTGTCGACCTCTTTATCTCTCTCTCTCTCTCTCTCTCTCTCCAACTATCTCCACTCTATCCCCTCCTCCAATCCTCTCTCCCTCCACCTTCTCTCTCTCTCAACTACTCTCTCGTCCCCTCTCTCTCTCTCTCTCCTCCTCTCCTCTTCTATTACCTTTCTATTTCCTCTTTTTGATCATACCCTAAAGACAAGCAGTACAAAGATTACTTCTTTTTTTTTCGCATTTACATACAAAAACGGGCCACGGTACACAAAAAGAAAAAACGGCCCCGGAAAGCATTTTTCGCATAATCTGAAGTTTAAAAAACTAAACTCTCTCCTCAAAGCAAGAAAGGATTATGATCAGCAGGCCCCTTTGGAAGAAACAACTTGCGCTTCTTTTCTTCTACCCCTTCGAAAATAATCTAGTGATGGAGAATGACACAAATAACACCAAAAACAAAAAAAACAAAATAGCATTTTCTTGTTGTTACTCAGTCCTAAAATGATGTAGTTTTGTTATTGTTACTATTATTGTCATGATTATGTATTGTGATTATAACTTATTGTATCATTATCGTTATCATCATTATCCGTATTATTATCCTTATTATTATCATTATTATCATTATTATTATCATTATCATTATCATCATTTTTTATCATTATTATTATCATTATCATTTAT
>NW_028234427.1:18969546-18971856 GCF_977035675.1 Penaeus japonicus | reverse complement strand
ACACCACACACACACACACACAACAAACCATCATATTATATATATATAATTATATATATATATATAATATAATATATATATATATATATATATATATATGTGTGTGTGTGTGTGTGTGTGTGTGTGTGTGTGTGTGTGTGTGTGTGTGTGTGTGTGTGTGTGTTTTATACTAGAATGCATGGCAATGAGATAATGATTTGCAGGGATTCATTATCTGTTGTGGTATATTGATATTGTTACAGAATGATAATAAAGAAGTACGAATGATGTAATTTATATTTTTCTTCTTTCCCGTCTTTCTCTCATTCTTTCATCGCTCTCTTTCTTGTTTCCTTCTACGCCTCTCAATTTCATATTCTCCCCTTTGTGTATTTACTGATCTCTGTGTTCCTATTTAATCTTTTAAATTACATTTTGTTGTTTGTGTGTCTACAGTATTGTGTCTTTGTCCTCTTCCCCATTTTTTCCCTCTGTCGTTACCTCAAACCTCATTACCCCTCATTCGCCTCACTGTCCGCCTAGATATATCGCCTCTCTTAATCTCTTCCTGTCATCTCCTCTCCCAGCTTCTCCCTCTCTCTCTCGCTCCTTCTTCTCTCCTTGTCCTGCCTTTTTCGCTACCTCCCCCATCTTCCACACATCTGTCTCTCTTTTCCCTTGGCTCGACTCCTCTCCCCTCTCCTCGCTATTCTCCCCTAAAACCACCTCTCCTTCTCGACATTTTCCCCCGCATTCTGCTCTTGCCTTGCCTTCGTTAAGGAAACATTATAAGCTTTTCTCCCTCACTTCAAAGACGCCCCTAGCAACATTGAAATGAACCTGATAATAAAGACGATAGCCTTTTCCCTTAAGTTGAATATAATACACTAAATCCAACAATGGCAAAAGGTTTCGCTTATTACAATTCAAATACAATTTGAATACATCTGAATAAAGAAATTAAAACTGAAAAAGTGCTTATAGAAGCGGCACTGTATGTACATTCACATATATACATAAAATTACTGTCGTCAAGAGGGGGAAAGACATGAAAGTTGAGACTGGGAGCGTCGTCGCTTTAAACAAGTTTTCGTAAATGGACAGAAAACGGGGAAGAAAATTGTTTGTTTTGTGTGTGCGTACATACACACACACACACACATACATACACATACGCACACACATACATACACACACGCACACACACACATACACGTATGTATACATACACACATATACACGTATGTGTTTGTGATCAAATACGGGCACAAATAATGCACCCGTGAATTTCCAGATGAAAAGAAATATCTAAAAAAATCGACGGAACTGATTACAACAGCTCTCTTGCCTCGTCGTTTCTCTCTTACCCCCCCCCCCCCCCCCCCCCCCCCCCCCCCCCCCCCCCCCCCCCCCCCCCCCCCCCCCCCCCCCCCCCCCCCCCCCCCAAACAACGTGAATGAGATGCCAAATAGCAGAGGAAATACACGAGTAAATTTTTTATATAAAATATATATATATATATAATATATATATAGATATTATAGAGAGAGAGAGAGAGAGAGAGAGAGTGAGAGAGAGAGAGAGAGAGAGAGAGACGCGGCCGAGAGAGAGGAGAGAGAGAGATGATTCGGGGAGAGAGGAACGGGAGCGCCGAGGGAGAGAGAGAGCGAGAGAGGAGAGATAGAGAAGAGAGAGAGGAAGATAGAAGAGAGAGAGAGAGGAGAGAGAGAGAGAGAGAGAGAGGAGAGAGAGAGAGAAGGACGAGGAGAGAGAGAGAGAGAGAGAGGAGAGTGGAAAGGGAGAGAGAGAGAGAGAAAGAGAGAGTATGAGAGAGGAGGTGAGACGGAGAGAGAGAGAAAGAGGAGAGCGAAAGGGAGAGGGAGAGGAGAGCGAAAGGGAGAGAGGGCGGGGAGGAGAGAAGAGAGAGCGTGAAAAGGGAGAGAGAGAGAGTGAGAAAGGAGAGAGAGAGAGAGGGGAGAGGGAGAGAGAGAGAGAGTTAAGGGGAAAGGAGAGAGAGAGAGAGAGAAAGGGGAAATAGCGAGAGAGAGAGAGAGAGAGAGGATAGCGAGAAAGTGAGGTGAGAGAGAGAGAGAGAGGTGATGAGAAGAGAGAGAGAGAGAGAGAGAAAGGGAGAGTTGGAGAGAGAGAGAAAGGGGAAGAGAGAAGAGAGAGAGAGAGAGAGAGTGAAGGGAGAGGAGGAGAGAGAAAAGCTGAGAGTGAACGTGGGAGAGAGCGAGAGAGAGAGAGAGAAAGGGAGAGAGAGAGAGAGAGGGAGAAAGAGAGAAGAGAGAGAGAGAGAGAAAGGGAAAGAGAGAGAGAGAGAAAGGGAGA
>NW_028234427.1:18907046-18924546 GCF_977035675.1 Penaeus japonicus | reverse complement strand
TTGATAGAGTCTGACTATAAGAACCTGATGCACTCAAAAGCTGCTAACACTCATACAAAAAGACTCCCTAAACAAAAACAAAAAAGAGAGAAAGAAAAGAGCAGAAAAAATGGAAGGCTGCTGGGGAGGTGTCATGGCAGGTTGACATCCACTGTCACAAGCTTTTCCTCTGCAAGGTTGAAAGATGACCATCAAAATCAACAATTCATCCTCTCAGCAAAAGGCAGGCACAACAGATTTCAACAAGCCCTTACTTAGACTGGCTTTTACAAATTTCTGTTTCAGATTCTTTTTTTTTTCTTAGTTATTTTATTTTTTTTATTTTTGGCTTTATGAGCTCTGCATACTTCAAGTAGTGGTTAGCAAGTATCTAATCATCTTTTTTATATACATACACAAACACACATATATAAATATATATATGACCATAAACAGCTCTGCTGAAGAAACTTAATCTTTTTTTTTTATTATCTGGTACATGAAACTTGTATTAATGAGTAAACAATCCAATATTTACATATATGACTTTATCTTCATATTCTCATCCTTAACTTATTAGAAGTCCATAGGAAGTATGGTGCAATTTGTTGCAAGTTAGGTCTTTTCAACTTAAATTTCATGCAGTAGCAAGTCTTTCGTAGTAAAAACTGTCTTCTTCACAACAGCAGCAGAACAACTGGACATTCAAAAAAAAAAAAAAAAAAGAAAGGGTAAAAGGGGATTTTGGAATCATACTTCAAGGGGACTTACAAATGAGGGAGAAAAATCTGAATGCCAACCACCAAATACCCACATCAAGTTTATCAGGTTGATTCAAAGTCATACATACACTGCAACCAATGCAATTGATAAACACATGAAGCAAGAGAGACATCAACTTCACTTTTTTTCTTACACTTCCTTTTCATTACTTTGTTAACACTACATCTCACTATTATGTCACAGGTACCCAGCCTCGCAAACTTTTACATATGCAATTTTTTTTTTCTTTATTCCTTTTATATTTCTGTCATTCATAATGCACAAAATCCTTAAATGGCCATCCATCTGAGTTCTTGATCAGCATGTTTAACTGGATGTAGTTGGAGACTGAGGAACTGGAACTGGTGCAGTTTTAGGAATCACTTTCCGAGGAACTGAAGCACCTACTGGCTTACTTGCTTCTGAGGTCCCTTTTGCTAAACTCTCTGACTTGGCAGTGGTTGGCTTTGTGTTAGCATTAGTACTCCCTTTAGTAGTCTGTGTTGCCGATGTTGTTTTCATCGGTTCTGTTTTGGCGCTGGTTTCTGCTTTACTCCAGTCTAGTTTGACCCTGGCTTGACTTTGGCTTTTGTTTTCAGCTGTCTTTGGCTGGCCTTGTGCTTGTTGTTGTGTCTTGCTGGTATTGGAACTAGCCTTGTGCTGTGCTACTGTCTTGGGTTTTTTGTAGTTCCCACCATCCGCTCTTTGCCGCTGTGTCTGTCCACTTGAGTGTCTACTTCGAGATCTGCTCACCTGTTGAAGTTCAAAGAGACATGTCAATTGGATTACCATTGAGTAGAATGAAAATGAGTGTGTGCTACTTAATCTGACTTTTGGTAGAGAAAGATATAGAAATATCAGTTCAGAAAGTATGCTAATCTCGAATGCAAGAGAAATTCCAGAGCAAATATTGATGATCAATATACAAACACAATTTCAGTGCTCAGAACAAATAATGTAAGTCCACTTAAAGAATATCAACCCACTCACGACGGGGGCATTCTAGCCTTGAATGTCACAATGCCGGGGCTTTCGAACGCTTAGGCCTAAATCAATTAAATGGCTGGCACAATATTGTGCCCCGGCCACTGGGCTTTTGAATGAGCGGTACAGTAGTGTACCACCCATCCAGAGAGGGTTAAGACATCACAGCTCTTTACCTTTGATGTAGCATTTCCTCCAGAGCTATTTCTGGACCTTGGATACTGGTGATAATAGTGATAGTTCGCCTGTTCTGGATCTCTGTCGCCTTCCGATGCACGCCGCTGGCGCCTTCTTGAGCCTCCTGAGCTACTCCCATATCTGTGATGGCTGTCATGTTCTGTAACTCTAAAGCTCTCATTCTCTGATCTCGTGCGCACACGTGCTTTTCTTGCTTCCCTTGCAGCATCATATTCCTCTGGCTGGAATGAGAAAAATACAAATTAAAAACTGCATAAGGATAATGAACTTTCATTTTAGAGGGAGCTAATGGGGTAAGGTGAGTGACCAAAGAGATTCACATATAGGAGAGGATACCTTGCCCAAAATTATTTTCCAATTATATAACTTCTTTAAGTATGGTACAGTTCAATCTGCATTACGTATGAGAAGTTGAGGTAAAGAACACTATATAAATACACAAATTCATCTTGTCATGACATCAAGTTTATCAGATAATAAGTTACTTTTCTGAACTCACCCCCCTTTCCCTCTACAAGATGATCCCCTAAAAATAAACAAATAAAAACATTGACATCTAAATAAGATGAATTAGCATTTAATCATATGTCATTGCCACAAATTACATACCATCTCGACTCTGAAATCCTCAATACTCTTGTACTTGGCCAGTCTTTGCTTTAGATCATCTTTCACCTGAAGGTTTACAGCATTTTTGTAATATTTGAGGAATGCCCAGAACTTCTCGAGGCCGTACAACTGGCCAGATTGTACATCCTGAAGAGTTTCGTCTTGGAAGTCGGAGTAGATTTCATCTCTGAAGTGCTTCTCTAGGCCATAGCTGAAGAAGCGGAAGAGGCACTCCAACCCATATCTGAAAGTAGTAGATCCATCGTTATGTTAAAGCTTGGAACCATAATATGCATTAATGTTTTTTTTTCCATTCTAGTACTCATATCCCTTCTAAACCTTCAGGACTGACTTTCACTACACCTGAATCCTTCCATATATTAGTTGCATTTCTCAAATCTTTCTGAATAAACAACCATTATTCTATCTTAATTAACCCGTTAACGATGGGGCTTTTATGGCTCCAAATGGTCGAAATGCTGAGATATTTTAAACAAGCAAGCCTAATGCCTAAGGCTATTTGCCTGCACTTGCCGTGGCCAAGTGCTGTACGCCCGATCACCCAGCGCCGGCAGCTGACGCTGCCACCACTTGACATGATAGCTTGTCATCAGTTGTTAAGGGGTTAAGTATTCCTTATTCTGATCAACTAACGATGAAATTACATAGCTATCAGTAAAAGCTTCATCCATTTTTTTTTTATTTATTTATCTGGTAATTCCTATTTGTACAATATGAACTGAAATTTATCTATCTAAGAACATTAGTACTCCCATTTGCATAAATATCTTGCAAAAGGTATTAACATGGATTATGAACATGGTCACCATATGACCATGTTCAAATGACAATATAAAGTCCAAATGTCTCGTTTGTCATCTAGTACACGCCCAAAACCTAAATCTATTTTAGTTTTATCCTTATTCTGTTTTCTTACCTGTAACCGACTTTAGCATCTTCATTTGCTAGCCTTCGGAATTCCTCGTACATTTTCCTGTTGAAGTGTTCTCTTAGGAAGAACGACCAAAAGCGGTAAAGAGTGTTCATCTCTGCACTCTGACCGATTCCAAGCTTTTTGCGTTCTGGTGAACAAAATCAAATATATCAATCAAATAAATCAAAGAATTAAATAAATAATTCAAAGAACTTTCTTAAACTTACACCTCACTTTCACCCTAGGATAAAACCAACTCTAAATCCCGTACCTCTCAAAGAAGAAAAAAGAAACAAAGATTTTAAATAATGACACTCTTTAAAAAATAAACAAATACCCAAACCTTCTTACCTTTAAGGCATCTTGCTCGATATTTGTGGTAAACCTGTTGAGTGAAGCCATTTTCTTTCAAGAGAGAATGCGAAGGGTGCTGGAAAGTGGGTATTGAGCCAGGTAGAGAGCCATAAGATCCGTAGGAGCTGCCCCAACTACTGGACAGCTGGTTTTCATTTGGACTAGCATTCAAGTCCCTGTAAGTAACATGAAAGGAAAATGTGAATAACGGAGTAAAACATGAAAATAAAGCAATTGCAATGTACTGATTTGCTTACATAGGCTAACGTGATTTCTTTTCCAGGAGAATCCTCTTTTATTGCTCAACTTGTTGGCTATGGATCACATATTTGCTTAGATGGACACTAATGCTGCCTATATGGCACACCAGATAAAGTTTATGTCAGAGTGAGGAAGCAGGTAGTGAAATATTAAAGTCTTTCATGCTTCATTTACTCACTATGATATTTGTCCTTTTTGTGCTGGTTATTCTTTGCGTTTATTATATAAGGAGGCTTATAGGTACCATCTGACTGGCTTTTTCAGTTTTGTAATGGACTCAAATTGTAGTAGAGTCCATCATCTTATTTCCTTTACACTCAGTCTGACAAGTGAGTCAATATTAAGAATTAAGCATCTCCCATGAAAAGACATGAACATAAGGAGAAGAGGAAAGCAACCTGTGCTCACGGCTGCAAGTGCCAAATACAAAACAGCCATACTGGCATGGGAACATTGCAGACGCTACACATGGTCTGGTTCACCTTCCTCTTCTCATTCTGCCTACACATCCTGCACCACCCATGCATTGGGGGTGAGAAGTTGGCATCTTGTTGTGTGTATCGCTCTCAGAAGCTAGTGCTTTGATAGAGACCGTGGATGGGCATATTATAAGGCTTTATTTCCTGTTGGTGTTAGGAGAGAGTGATGCCATCTATGTTTGCAATTTTAAAATAAACCTATTTTGTTGAATAATGATAGTAATCATATTGATAATTTCCATCATCAGTCACCATGTATAACTATTACTGTGGTTATAAAGAAGAATTAGAAACACCCTAAAAAATAAAAAATAGAGGTTTACATATGTTGGTACATTCAAGTCAACCAGTCCTTAGCAAAAATTCCACTCATATACACATTCAACAAATTAAGCTATGTATCAATAAACAAACTAGTTCATACATAAACCAATAATGTCCTACAGAGAATGTTTTTACAAAACTGTCATTGAAAAGAAGATAAAATTAATTAAATCAAATAAATATAATGATAATAATGGCATTACGTTATTGAGCTTGTGCGTGGTTTGTGTTCTTTAACATCCATGACCCAACCGACGTGGCTTTCGACAGGTGGGTTGTGAGAGTGACGTGTCTTCTTTTTTCTGGGCGTTCTCTGGTCCACATTGGCCTTCTCCTTCACCACTGGGTAGAAACGAGGAGCCTTGCGAGATCGTGGTGTCTTGGGAGTTGGCGGCACATTTTCATCAAGGATTTCTTCATCACCCTGATGCAAAAAGGAGCAATGCATTAGCTACATTTCATGTCCTTGACTAATGGTGAAATATAGAGAGGAGTTCCATGATCTATCTTTTTTCAGAATCTTGACTTCAATGTACATCATGGCAATCTGGTATCAGCAAGCAAAGTAAAGTACGGATTAGTTAAAAGTTTGTTGCAGGCTTGACTTTTGTATTGTATGAGAATGCCTTGCAACCATTAAGGAGGATAAAGGTTGTAGAAAAAAAGCACATGTTCGATAAATAAGAAAAGGATGTTAATACAGGAATATGAGAAGGATTTATGAGAGATCTCATTCTGTCTGTCTCCGTTTTAACAAATATTTTCTAAATTGATATAGATGTTTTAGAAATCTATTTTGAAAGGTCACAGATGAAAGATGCTTTGTACTCTCAACAAAAAATTTAGTAGTACATCAACCAGTGAATGAAAACCACATTGGGTAAGTGATCACATGAAAATGGAAGAATCTCGACAGATATAGGAACAGTTAACAAAATATACTAAATATAAATACCAAAGAGCATACTTGAGTGAATCTGTGTATGCATCTTCCTTCACCATTTTGATGCCGGAACAGGTAGGGAATTGCTTTTATGCTGAGTAAAATTATGTACTGTCCATCATTATTCTTCATAAGAAAAAAACAAAAAACAAAAAAAAAGTGATATGAATGCTTTGACAATAAAATAATCTTCAATTAAAAAAAGTGGTTTTACTGTACCAGAATGCTATTTCAAACATTCAATCTAGCTTATCTGAAACTAATAACAAGATAAGAAAAAAATATATATTAATAATGTTTATTTTCTTTTGTTTGCTTGTTTGTGTCTTTCTTTTTTCCCCTCTTTTTTCCACGACAGCATGGGATCCTCTGGCACAACCCAAGGTTCTACGGAGGGTGTGACTAGACAGGATTGTTAGCATACCTGGATGAGGTGGAGGGGAGGGGGAGGGGGAGGGACCTCTTGGTTAGCTGGGACAGGTGGGTTGTTGGGACGCAGGGAGTCCATCACCTCTTGACTGATCATCGTCACCTGTTGCATTCTAGCTGCACTTTGTGCGTCGGCAGACTTGGGGAACTGCAAGTTGAAAGAAGAGAATATTGCAAAGCTGCTATCTCTCTCTTGCTTAAACTCATAAATTTTTTTTTTCAAAAGAGACATATTTTCAGTCTACTAAATAAGCAGAATTTCTACCATTCAAGCTCTTTACACACAAATGAGTAGCTCATTACAATCAAATAGATCAACCTTACCCACTCATTGCCGTCCCATAAGTCCTGCTCGTAATTGTACAACCCATCATTGATAACTTTAGCCAATTCCTGTGTAATCTTCACTCGCGTCGTCCAGTCTCCTGTTCGGTCAAATCCATCATGCTTGGCTGGTCTGTTAGAAGTTCCGCCAATGACAGATGGTGGGGACTGCGTCACAATCAAGAGTTTGTTGACGTCCTGGTCACTGATCTCGTAATCACTTTCTTCATCATCAGACCTGTTTTTTGGGTTTTTGTTTAACATATGTAAGGATATCATATTGCAAGAAATTTGTACATCACTCATTATTTTTTGGGAATCCAATTAATAACATGTAAAGGACTACATAACAAAATAATTACTAATTCCAATTTTTAAAACATATAAGGAGGAAGAAGAGGATGAGGAATAGTAGGCATGAAATGTTAGGAGGAGGAGGTAAAACAAGAATGAGATCACAAACGAAGACGACTATTAGGAGAAAGAACAAGAAAGATGACAGAAGCAGGAGATGTAACCCATCCATTTTAGCCTTACCATTCACTGAAGTCGTGTTGTCTTCCAGCTTTGGGCAAACTGTCAAGTTCTTCATCAAACTGGAAGTCTAACTCCTCCCTTGTGTCTTTGCCCGAGCCCAAAGGTTCCTGAGAAGCTCCCCGACTGCTCTTGTTGCTGCTGGGTTTTTCAACAACTGGATGTTTTGCTGGTGCCTGCACCTCTTTGTCTTTGCCCTCGCTGTCTCGTCGCATTCGAGTCTTTCGCTTTACCTGTAAATGGCAGGAGCAAGGTTGGTTCAATCAAATGTACACTCAAATCCATAGATATATATGATGAGAAATTAAATTTACAAACAAGCTATTTTTCTAAATACAGAAGAATGAAAAATGCAAGTGCTTTCACATTTTGTTTAACCCATTCGCGCCGGTTGACGTGCTGACACGTGGTCGAAAAAAGCCCCGGACCCGGGTGACGTCCTAGCACGGGCTACATTTTCGGCCCGCGCGCCGGGAGGCCAGTAGCGACGTGCTGAAACGTCCGCATTAGAATGATAGATTATTCTTAGTACAATTCGATTTTCATACTTGATTTGTCTTTGCTACTTTAGTTTATCATTCTAAATAGTAGAAAATGGGATATAACGTAATATGAATGACGTCACAGGTATATACGTAATATTGATGACGTCATGGTGATTTCTGTTTCTGATTTGTTGAATAAGATGATCTAAGTCGAAAGACTATCGTAAAATCAATTGTAATTGGCCGAGGAATAAAAAAAAAGAAAAAAATTAAAATTATATAACATCTTTTTGTTGCCCCACTAAAAGAAAATGACACTTGAAAAAACATTGCTGTTACATGCATTCACTTGTATGCACATGTATGGTTGTTCATATTCTCTTTCTTTTCTTTTAGGAAGAAAAAAAAAATTGAAAAAAAAACTATGTTTGTTACCTCACTAGAAGAATGCTTCCGTTTCCCATTGGTATTACAACATAGGAGTTGGGGGGGGGGGTGGGAGGGGGGGGTATGGGGGGGGGAAGAATATGGAAAAAGTTCAATAGAATAACACTAAAAAAAAAAAAAACAGTGCTGTAACATCTTTTTCGACTGATATACCTCCTCTGAACATAGCACTACTATTACACATGTTACACTTTATCCCCCCAATATACCTAGAGCAATCACGCCAAACATACCCCTTCCACCCAACAGGATATGGTGGAAAGGGTGAAAAAAAAAGTAGAGATAAAAAGCGCTCTGCGAGCGCAGTCCCAGCGATGTTGCGACCTCACAATATGAAGCGCAGCGGGAAAACACCCCGGGACGAACGGTTGCGCGCTTGAAACCTTCCTGGCATGATCGGGAGTAGGCGAAATTCCGCCCCGGCGTGAATGGGTTAACAAAACAGGGAGTCCCAATATGTTTTGCCTCCTGAAGGTATGAACCAGATATCATTACATTTAGAGGTCACACACTCATATAAAAATGTATATGGCTCACCTCCTTCCACTGATCGTCTTTTACGCTCATTTCTCCAGACACTGAAATAAATAAACCAATGTCAAATAAAAGTTTACAGCATAAATAAAAGGATCTTAAAAATAGGACACAGAAATGAAGAAAAAAAACAAGCAAAAAAACAAACTATTGAAAGAGATTCAGACAAACAAGTAACTATTCAAGAAAAGAAAAGAAAAATTGAAAAAAAGAAAAGAGAAGAGAGAGAACAAATCAACTTACAATCTAGGCATGAAAAATAATACAATAAAGGACATATATCAGTCTTATAAATAATGCTTTAACACACCTTTATCCTTGTTACTTGTTGGTTCTGGTTTATCAGCAGTAGTGACAGGTTTGGGTTTGTGTTGTGCAGGGACAAACTCAGGCTGAGCAGGGTCCAGCTCTGGTTGCAAGGGTGTGAACTCTGGGACTTCTGGATTCATCATGGCAGATGAAGGGGAGAGCGGGACGGCAGTATCTGGCACTTGAGGAGTTTCTGACGAGGTGGGGATGTTGGCTGGGGTGATGAGAGGGACGCTGGCTGGTGGGGACACTGGTGGAGCCAGAGCATTCAGCTGGGCTTGTAGGGGTCCGGCTGCAGCATCTTCCAAGGGCCATTTTGTTGGGTCGTGCTTAGTCCTAAGCTGAAGATGGTAAAGCTGTTTAGTAATCTATGTGAAAAGATTATTCAATGTTCCTGTCTATTCCAGATACTACTAACAAGCAAATATTACAAGCTGTGACATTATTATAATCATAATTGTTAATAATTTTTTTTATGTTTCAAGGACTATTTTTTTCAATTCCATATAAAAATGAACAACCATTACTTCAAAGAAGCTTATTTCAATACTAACCCACACTTCATCTTTGACTTGAAGTTTGTCTGAAGTTTTACATACATCAATGATCAACTTAACATCTTGGGTAAGTTGTTTCATGCGGTTGAATGACGCAATGAGTGACACAGGGATGTAGCCATCTTTGGACATCTTCCGTCTCATGAAAATGTCACTGGCTAGATTCTCATCACTGAAGTAGTACTCACTGAAATTAGTGGAAAGAAAATATTGTTAAATTTCAGATTCTTATGAAGTGGCTAAGTAAAGCTTCAGCATACTGAGGTGAAAGTTGTGTTGATACTGCATTGAAATGAAGATCAGTCTATCAAATACTGATTTACCATAGCAGGATATATTTTGACAAACTATGTTACCCCAGAAATGTCCTTGATTATTTTGATATGCATAGCTGATTTTTTAAAGTGTATGGCTTTGTGTTTACCACTTCCCCTTCAACTCGTTCTCAAGGTAAAGAATGGAATGAAGGACAAACATGAAAAACATAATTTGTCTAAAACCTCCTCTTAATCTATGAACAATTGCAGCTGCAGGCTAGCTCTTAAGTGCAGCTTCTGTGAGAGACTTCCAAAGCAAAATAACATCACCAATTTATAACTGAGAAAATCATGTATAGAAGTAGATGTATACATAATGTTGGTGAAAAAGTATACACTAGGATAGATCTATCTTTTGTTTCAAAGTTAACATGAACTGCACACCCTAGATAACCTGTGGCTTTTGAGGTAGTGTTCTAACCCCTTGCAAATTGGTACCATGATATTACATGCATGTAGGCAACTCCTACAATTTCCCTCCTTTCATTCTCTATATTCCTTCCTCCCTATTTTCCTCTCCTTTATTTTCTATGATACCCCTCTATCTCCAATGCTTTTGCCCCTCTCACCTAATGAGAAACACAACTTCATTTGGAGAACATGCTTTCGTCATTAGTATTACCCTTAATACTGAAATGGATGCCATATTGATTATCCAGACTTCATATTTCTTTTCTATAAAAACCCTCCTCCTCCTCCTCCTCCTCCTCCTCCTCCTCCTCCTCCTCCTCCTCCTCCTCCTCCTCCTCCTCCTCCTCCTCCTCCTCCTCCTCCTCCTCCTCCTCCTCCTCCTCCCCCTCCTCCTCCTCCTCCTCCTCCTCCTCCTCCTCCTCCTCCTCCTCCTCCTCCTCCTCCTCCTCCTCCTCCTCCTCCTCCTCCTCCTCCTCCTCCTCCTCCTCCTCCTCCTCCTCCTCCTCCTCCTCCTCCTCCTCCTCCTCCTCCTCCTCCTCCTCCTCCTCCTCCTCCTCCTCCTCCTCCTCCTCCTCCTCCTCCTCCTCCTCCTCCTCCTCCTCCTCCTCCTCCTCCTCCTCCTCCTCCTCCTCCTCCTCCTCCTCCTCCTCCTCCTCCTCCTCCTCCTCCTCCTCCTCCTCCTCCTCCTCCTCCTCCTCCTCCTCCTCCTCCTCCTCCTCCTCCTCCTCCTCCTCCTCCTCCTCCTCCTCCTCCTCCTCCTCCTCCTCCTCCTCCTCCTCCTCCTCCTCCTCCTCCTCCTCCTCCTCCTCCTCCTCCTCCTCCTCCTCCTCCTCCTCCTCCTCCTCCTCCTCCTCCTCCTCCTCCTCCTCCTCCTCCTCCTCCTCCTCCTCCTCCTCCTCCTCCTCCTCCTCCTCCTCCTCCTCCTCCTCCTCCTCCTCCTCCTCCTCCTCCTCCTCCTCCTCCTCCTCCTCCTCCTCCTCCTCCTCCTCCTCCTCCTCCTCCTCCTCCTCCTCCTCCTCCTCCTCCTCCTCCTCCTCCTCCTCCTCCTCCTCCTCCTCCTCCTCCTCCTCCTCCTCCTCCTCCTCCTCCTCCTCCTCCTCCTCCTCCTCCTCCTCCTCCTCCTCCTCCTCCTCCTCCTCCTCCTCCTCCTCCTCCTCCTCCTCCTCCTCCTCCTCCTCCTCCTCCTCCTCCTCCTCCTCCTCCTCCTCCTCCTCCTCCTCCTCCTCCTCCTCCTCCTCCTCCTCCTCCTCCTCCTCCTCCTCCTCCTCCTCCTCCTCCTCCTCCTCCTCCTCCTCCTCCTCCTCCTCCTCCTCCTCCTCCTCCTCCTCCTCCTCCTCCTCCTCCTCCTCCTCCTCCTCCTCCTCCTCCTCCTCCTCCTCCTCCTCCTCCTCCTCCTCCTCCTCCTCCTCCTCCTCCTCCTCCTCCTCCTCCTCCTCCTCCTCCTCCTCCTCCTCCTCCTCCTCCTCCTCCTCCTCCTCCTCCTCCTCCTCCTCCTCCTCCTCCTCCTCCTCCTCCTCCTCCTCCTCCTCCTCCTCCTCCTCCTCCTCCTCCTCCTCCTCCTCCTCCTCCTCCTCCTCCTCCTCCTCCTCCTCCTCCTCCTCCTCCTCCTCCTCCTCCTCCTCCTCCTCCTCCTCCTCCTCCTCCTCCTCCTCCTCCTCCTCCTCCTCCTCCTCCTCCTCCTCCTCCTCCTCCTCCTCCTCCTCCTCCTCCTCCTCCTCCTCCTCCTCCTCCTCCTCCTCCTCCTCCTCCTCCTCCTCCTCCTCCTCCTCCTCCTCCTCCTCCTCCTCCTCCTCCTCCTCCTCCTCCTCCTCCTCCTCCTCCTCCTCCTCCTCCTCCTCCTCCTCCTCCTCCTCCTCCTCCTCCTCCTCCTCCTCCTCCTCCTCCTCCTCCTCCTCCTCCTCCTCCTCCTCCTCCTCCTCCTCCTCCTCCTCCTCCTCCTCCTCCTCCTCCTCCTCCTCCTCCTCCTCCTCCTCCTCCTCCTCCTCCTCCTCCTCCTCCTCCTCCTCCTCCTCCTCCTCCTCCTCCTCCTCCTCCTCCTCCTCCTCCTCCTCCTCCTCCTCCTCCTCCTCCTCCTCCTCCTCCTCCTCCTCCTCCTCCTCCTCCTCCTCCTCCTCCTCCTCCTCCTCCTCCTCCTCCTCCTCCTCCTCCTCCTCCTCCTCCTCCTCCTCCTCCTCCTCCTCCTCCTCCTCCTCCTCCTCCTCCTCCTCCTCCTCCTCCTCCTCCTCCTCCTCCTCCTCCTCCTCCTCCTCCTCCTCCTCCTCCTCCTCCTCCTCCTCCTCCTCCTCCTCCTCCTCCTCCTCCTCCTCCTCCTCCTCCTCCTCCTCCTCCTCCTCCTCCTCCTCCTCCTCCTCCTCCTCCTCCTCCTCCTCCTCCTCCTCCTCCTCCTCCTCCTCCTCCTCCTCCTCCTCCTCCTCCTCCTCCTCCTCCTCCTCCTCCTCCTCCTCCTCCTCCTCCTCCTCCTCCTCCCTCCTCCTCCTCCTCCTCCTCCTCCTCCTCGGCCACCTCCTCTCCCTCGTCCTCTTCCTCTGATTGTTCCGCCACGACCACTGCCACGGCCCCTCGAAGCGTTACTGGTAGCCCGCGAGTCTGCACGCCAGTCCAGGGAGTCTGAGGCTCGTCCCTCTGTGCGTCTGAAACCCTTCTCACGTTTTGGGGGCGGGATGTCTAGTCGCTTCCAATTCTGCTTCTTGACTGTAAAGAATTCAAGGGGTCAGTATGGAGAACATTGCTGTATTGATTATAACTCTTTAATAATAGTCTCATACTGAATGAAACCTTCTCTACTTATTTGCTTTCTTCAACACTTACATCATCTTGAAGCCCTACTTAGAATATATGAAATGACATCATTATTAAAGTGATATGGTTCACTTGCATACTTCATAAGTAACAATAAAAAAAATAATAATAATAACTATAAATCAAAACCTTCAACTCACTTTTATTCTTCTTATTTTTGGCAGCTTTGGTGGAAGCATTATTAGTTTGCTGAAGTTTGTTATTGTTGTTATTGTTGGTCTGTGGTGCAGAAGCTTCACGGTTCTCTTTGAGGGAATCGTCATCGTGTGAACCTGAGTCTTCTGATTTCTCTATCTCGTGCTCCTTGTTAGGTTTATCTACATCTTTTATCTTTCTCTCCTCACTTTTTCCTACCATACTAGAGTGCGGTTTTAGTGAAATTCTGTAACCACAAGGACGAGAATAAGACTGTAGGTGTCATCCCACTAAGTCATGAGTATAAGTCTACACCGAGTGACAAAAACTTTTAAAATTCTTTTGAAAGCCTACTGAAAAGTACATCAAACTTTTGAGCCAAGAGTTGGACACCTAAATGCTGCAAGAAGTACAATTAAAATAAGTTCAGATCTTTGACATTTGAGGATATCACTTGGATTTAGGTATCATATGCAACTATAGTAGTTACTGCAGTTTATAAGAAAAGACTGTTCTCTTTCAAAAAAAAAAGGGTTTACTTTATTGGACAACAAAAGTTAGAGCCAAATAATACTTACATGATTAGTTGTACTTACATTGTGTAAGTGAATGGCCTCTTGTGCCTGCTGGACTTCCACCAGGGTTGGCCAACCTGCTACATCAGGAATGTCATTTTCCTGTGGAAACAACCAGGACGTTTTTTTTAATTTGTGTTTGCGTTTAGACACAGGCACACATATGCAAACACCCACACACAGATGCACACCAACATCCACACTTTTTTGTGACTCAGCATCTAAATATCATCCTTTTATCTGTGTGACATTGTTTCCTGAATGGTAATGGCAACAGGTTTGCATGAAATAAATACAGTCCTAAAGCTAACTCATTAGAAACCTTCAAATATACATATGTATAACAAATGAAATACAAGTAAAATATGTTCATAAATATCTGCTTTATTTTCTTTAAAAAAAAAAAGGGGGGGGGGATGTTACATACAACATTCAACAAGAGAAAACTCTCCACCATATTGTGCATAATCATACAGCCTCTCCAATGGCACAACTCAATACATATACATATACATACCCATACATGCACACATATATATACATACATACATACATATCTATATATATATATATATATATATATATATATATATATATATATATATATATATATATATATATACACACACACATACATACATATATATAATATATATATATATACATATATATATATAACTTGCAAAACATTCTTCCGTGTTGATAAATGGCAGATAAACCCACTATACACAAAACAGATTTATTGAAAATGAGAATACAGTTTCAAGATCCATCTGGATCCCATCTTCAGGTCTGAAGATGGGATCCAGATGGATCTTGAAACTGTTGTCTCATTTTCAATAAATCTGTTTTGTATATAGTGGGTTTATCTGCCATATAATATATATATACACACATACATATATATAATATATATATATACATATATATATGTATAATATATATATATATATAGTTATATTACATATTGTATATATATTATTATATATTATATATATATATATATATTTTTATATAATATTATATATATATATATATATATATATACATATATATGTATTTATATATATATATATATATATATTATATATAATACATACTTTATGTGTATTTAATATATTTATATATTTATAGTTATACATACATATATGTAATATATATATATATATATATATTTATATATATATATATATATAGTATATATATATATATATTATAACATACATACATATATATAATAAATATATATACATATATATAATAAAATAATATATTACATATATATAATAAATATATATATACATATATATAATATATATATATATATATAGATATATTTTAATATATAATATATATACATATATTATAATATATATATATATATATATACATATATATAATTTAAAATATATATAATATATAATATATATAATTAGTATTTATATATTATATATATATATATATATATATATATTAAATATTTATAATATATATATAATATATATACATATATATAATTATATATATACATATATATATAATATATATACATATATATATAATATATATATATTATATATAATATATATACATCTACATATATATTAATATTATATAATATATATAAATATATATAATATATATATACATACATATATAAATATATATACATATATATATATAAAATATATACATATATATATACATATATATTATATATACATATATATTATTTATATACACATATATATACATATTATATATATGTATTATATATAATTTATATATATGTATATATATATATACATATATATACTAATATATATATATCATATATATATACATATATATATACTATATTAATTGAGATATACATATATATAATATAATTAATAATATAATATATCACACATATATATATACTATTTATACATACATATACATATAATAATAATATATATATATATATATATATATATATAATATATATATAATAAGATATATATAATATATATATATATATTTTTATATATATACATACATACATACATATAAATACACACACACAGACAGGTATATGTATATGTATATGTATATGTATATGTATATGAATGTGTGTGTGTGTGTGTGTGTGTGTGTGTGTGTGTGTGTGTGTGTGTGTGTGTGTGTGTGTGTGTGTGTGTGTGTGTGTGTGTGCATGTGCATGCGCATGCGTGCATATGTGTGTGCGCATATGTGTGTGCGCATATGTGTGTGCGCATATGTGTCTGTGTGCATATATGTGTGAATATGTGTATGTGTGTGTGCATATATGTGTGTGTGAATATGTGTATGTGTGTGTGCATATATGTGTGTGTGAATATGTGTATGTGTGTGTGCATATATGTGTGTGTGAATATGTGTATGTGTGCATATATGTGTGTATGCATACATATGTATGTATGTATGTATGTATGTGTGTGTGTGTGTGTGTGTGTGTGTGTGTGTGTGTGTGTGTGTGTGTGTGTGTGTGTGTGTGTGTGTGTGTGTGTGTGTGCATTCTTAAACATGAACAAGTGAATTATCTCACTGACACGGGCGCACACGAGCACACATGAAGTACAACGGTAAAAAGCTGCATTCTATGCAAACGTTTGCCTACTTTTTTGGATTTATTCTTGTCAGATTTTGAAGTCTTGACAGCAGGCTGGGTGGCAGGAGCCTGCTGGGCTGGAGTATGGGCGCTCACAGCTGTGTTGCTCAGACCAGGGTTGGCAGGCATGGGTTCAGCTGCGGGGGATGTGGGCTGGGAGGGCGTGGGACTCTCCTTCGCCACCCCTCCGGGAGACACGACGACGGGCGCCACCACTACGCCAAGCTGAGCTGCTGCAGGAGGCGACGGTGGGGCCGGCGCTGACACTTCCTTCTCGCTTACCGGATCGACACCTGCAACGGAAGGGCGGCCTTGTTAATTCAGGACAGGAAATTGTGCAAAATATAAATGACATTTCAATAATGCTAGTATCATATCGTTCCATTTACATATTGCTCACCTCTGATAACAGAAGAAAGAGAAATCTGTTCGCATACCCATAGTGTACAAGTTTGTTATATATTCAAATGCAGTCATTGAACCTTGCTACAAAACAAACTAAAATTCAATATTAATCTCCCATACCGCAATTAAGGAACCAAAACAAACGACCTTAACGGCAAACCGTACGCAAGCGAACCGACAAGTAAGAAGCAACGCGACCCCGAGCGCACACACCCCACTGGCAGAAAGCGCAGTTAGATTCGGCAAACAGGTTTATGAATGACACTTATCCCGACCCAAACCCACTACACGCTCTTAGACACGGGGATGCCAGACACTCGCGGCGGGGTCCACTGCCTCACTGATTGACAAGAGATACTCGACAGGAAGGACAACTGCTGCAAATCCTTTCAATTACGGAGAGGTGGGGCATAGGAGGAGGAGGAGGAGGAGGAGGAGGAGGAGGAGGAGGAGGAGGAGGAGGAGGAGGAGGAGGAGGAGGAGGAGGAGGAGGAGGAGGAGGAGGAGGAGGAGGAGGAGGAGGGAGTGGGAAGGATAAATTTATAAAAGCTAATCAATAATCCGTTTATTCAGTGATCACGTGGGCATTATGACCAGCCATTAAAATTTGCCACCATATCCAATAGATATAATCACGCGTTTACAACACAACGGCGCAAGCTGACGCTATACAACTAAGCCCGCTTGAGCGAAAAAGACGCAGTGCCAGGAAAACGTCTCTAAATACCATGAGAAGCTTTCTTCTTCCCCCCGGTCACTGTACTATGGGGGAGAATGAGG
>NW_028234427.1:18897046-18899546 GCF_977035675.1 Penaeus japonicus | reverse complement strand
CACAGACCAACACGTGCACATACTCTTAACATTAATACTTTTTTCTCAATTTCTGATAATGATATCTAAGAAAGTGACAAAATCCGTCTAATCACTTCACGGCTTACTGATTATGCATTTTTTTTTCCTTAATCGCCCCTCGGTTTATATATGAAAGGCCATATTACACGAAGCCATGAAAAGAAACTCGCGATATAAAAATACAAAAAATTAATACAGAAAACATGCAATGAAAAAAACAAAATGCCACCGTGAAAATGACGAAGAGAAATATGGGAAAATGTACATGAATAAAGTGGGAAGGAAATTTAAACATAAAACTCTGTAACGAAACGAAATCGTGACACTCTTGCAAACAATGCCGATGATATGGAATAAAAGAGAAATTATAATAACAATAATAAAAAATCAAAACCCACTGAAGTCACGGTAGTTATTTTTCTCACAACTTCTATCAAGATGGATATATTCTGCATTTATACGTACATGCATACATACATACATACACACACACACACACACACACACACATATATATATATATATATATATACACACACACATACACACACACATACATGTGTGTCCGCTTGTAGGTATGCGTGAGCGAGCGCTCGCACATGCATGAACGAGTGTTCCTGTTTTATTTTTTATTTTTTTTTTAAATCTTTCCATTAATTTTGTTTCTATCATCATTCCTCGGCAAACATCCATCCCGATTTCCCTTTCCCCTCGGCCGGACTGTAGAACCGATTCCCACTTCCTCATCGATCACCATGACCAGCGTCATCAGGATAACACGACTAAAGGCGTGGCCATTACCGTCCAACCAAACACCTACCACCGTGCCATAAATCGTCGACGCCGGCACGACACTCACAAGTCGGCGCCAGTTATCGCCACTAATGATGATGACCGACCGACACGGGCGGCCGATGAAAAGCGTACCGACGATCGACAGACGTTGCTGATAATTAACATGACGGTAGCACAAGATACTCTACGGGAAGAGAGATTTACGCGCACTAGAATAGAATAAAATTCTGAGCAATTGCCTCTACTTACATATTTTCATAGACTCCCTATTGTTTTCATTTTATATTATGTTTGTCAAACACATAAAACAACAAAATAATGTACGATGAAGGGCGATTGGAATAAAATTAAAACAATGATACAATGTTGACAGCAATCAACATGGAGCTGACGCTGTACCTCTCCAATGTAAAAAAAAGTATGCATGGGCAAATAAATCGAGAGAAAAGGGTTGCACATAATTAAAATAAATTAATCACTACAACCCTTGCGTTTTAACCGTAAGCGAACTACTAATTCATAAATAAATCAACAAAAGATGAAGGAAAATTATCTATAAAATCGAAATTAAAATCAGTCTAAGCCATACATTTATTCTGAATTGCAGAAAATTCGCCGAATGTCCAATTACGTGTATTCTACCTGCCAACACCTGCACGCCCGTAAATAAATTGTGTATCATTTGGCCGAATTTCCCTTTAAAAAGTCTAAAGGGCGGGGGTAGGGCGAGGAGGGGAGGGGTATGGAAGGAAGGGGGTCACCATAACGCGACCCAGTAATCTTTTCAATAACCTCTGAGAAGAGACGGGGCAGAGGGGGGGGGGGTGATGAGGAGGACGGGGGTCCACTGCCGTAACACCTGTGATATCGAGTCAACACTTGTAGCCGTCGGAGTTGAAGCCTAACCTACTGCAGCCACCCAAGCCAGCGCGTGGACGGTGATTTTGTGCGCGTGGTATAACATTTTTCATCAACTCCTACTTCCACTTTTCACTCCTCTCTCATGCTCCGAGGTCAAACCTGCTTTCACAGTAAAACTCTAAATAATGCGATGCCCCCACTCCAAGTTAGTTATAACAACGAAGAAGAAAAAAAAAGTCGATAACAAAGACGTCGCCAACGGACCCAATGGTGCTCAAAGTTGTTACTTTCCTCAAGTCAAGTGTTCTGTTCGCAACGCCACTTACTAACCAATCCACCAACAGAGGGAAATCACACGACACAAACCGCACCTGGACCTTAAAACTTCTTGTTCCTAAAGTCCTATTACTAGAACCGTAAACGAGGAACGACCAGCCTCCATTCAGACCCTATAAAAGGAGGGAATGAAGAGAGGGAGGAGGGGGGCTAACGTACGGGAGAGGAAAAAATCCTACCAAGATATCAGACCGGAATTTGCGTTCCCGAAGGTTGCGTGCGGTGGTGGCAACGGCGCAGAAGGCAAGGCAGCGAGCGACTGGGTAACGGAGTCATCCCAGCCCTGGTCGGAGGGCGAAGGCGGGAACAGGTGTTTGAGGAGAGAGTCATGGTATTCAGGTAAACGCATGTGTCGTCTAACAAATTTCCCCGTTCCCAGAAACGTCGTTTCTAACAATTAAATCACCTTTATCGAAACAAATGTGCACGTGCGCGCGCGCGCGTGCACGTGCCTGCACATATGAAATCTGCACATATGAAATCGTAC
>NW_028234427.1:18882046-18889546 GCF_977035675.1 Penaeus japonicus | reverse complement strand
GAGAGAGAGAGAAGGGTGGGGGGAGAGGGTGGCCCAACCTGCTCATCTCCCCCTCCTGCCTCAGCAAGAAATCATTCCCGCGACATGGAATTCCCACACCTGGGCGAGAGGCGGGAAGTTTACATTGCACAAAAGGATTCCCCGAGTAATGGTATAGCATGATCATCTGCCTGGCTCATCGTCCTCCTCCTCCTCCCCTACCTCCTTGTTTTTCTTCCTACTCTGTGGGACGAGACATGTTCTCTATCAACATTACTCTGGTAGTCTCCCGGTAAAGGAGCCCCCCACCCCCTATACCCCAAGTAATTCAAGAGTCCCCGCAGCCTGCCAGCAGCAATGCCATTCGCCAAAGCACGCGTGCAACGAGCGAACGTATATTCTTGCTCCAGTGCAACTCTGCAAACAGCAACAGGTTCCCATATGCCTTCTCTACAAACTATGACTCACCAGTCTTCACCTTCGAAAAGCACGACACAGACATTTTACATCCTCCATCGCGCCCTGGCGGCCACATAACTCAGCCAAGCGAGGCGGGGAAATCCTTCCGAGCTGTGCAACAAGTCGCGTCGGCTCTCACTTGCGACTTCCCTGGCCACAGGACGCGAACGCCGCTGTGGCACCTATCGCGGAAAGGGAGGGGGAGGGAATCGCTGCGAAAGACCAGCCATAACGCCGAGATGAGTATTTCTCCTTCGTTACTCCGGCTTAGGATTTGTAGGCCATGCTTAGCGCACACGCCCTGGCACCGGCGGATTTCGGTCCAACGCGCGATCACTGTCTGCGGATGGTTTATTTGGAAACCTAAGATCCGCTTCAAGAGATGAAATCGGAAGCTACAGTGACAATGGCAGCGCAAAAGACTCGTCCCGTGTTCGTCTCCTAATAAGGCAAGGTAAAGCAGAAAGCGCATTTACTCTACCAGGCCCCTCCCTTCCCTATCCTTTCATAGCAAGCAAGTTATCGACGATTAATATAAAGTTACGGTGAGCTCCCCCAATACTCGGCAGGATTTGTTCACCGTCTAAGGCAACGGAGCAGGCCTCTTCCTCAGCCCCCGGTCTCCCCTTATCCAAGGATTCGAGGAATTCCTCCAAAACGCAAGAGACGACAAACGCGCTGCTGCGTCTCCGTATATCCACGAGAGAGAACTGCACAGGTTCAACCTTGTGATACTCTTTCGGCGATACAGCGAGTCAGATTTCAGAGCGAAGTCGCATCGTACCGCTGCACGGTTACATGAAAATAATGTTAAAATTATAGAAAGAAAAATACAAGCAGTGATTCTTACCTGACTGTCTCTGGATGACCCGGAATGGTTCGTATCTATGATCTGACTCGCATACAAATCCAGGATTCCTCTCAACCACAGAACGCAGCACATAAACCAGTGTGGGCAACGAAGCAGACCAATTCAGCAGAAACAGGCAAAAACTTTCCTTGCGTTCAATGTGACAACACCAGCGTGACACGGCCTAGTTCGCTCACAACACAACAGTTTAAAAATAAAATGTAAAGAACGCGGGCCTTTCAGCACTGTGGCGGCGGTGGCGACAGGCTTCAGAGAGCGCGCGAGGACGTGACCGCTCTACTCACTGCCTCACGGGGAACTGGTGGCGCGCCGCCCCCAGGCCCCCGCTCTCCAACACCCGACACTCATGCCATCGCCACTACCACAACAAACAGCACGCACTTATACACGCACACACAAACGCGTGCGCGCATGCTATGGGAAAATTTAAACAACCGATGCATGTTTTACTTTGCAGTGGACTTGCAGGAGAAACTGCGACCGAACCTCTCCTGATTTAAAATCGGATAATAGAAGGCACAAGTGTACAACGTTGGCCAACATGCAATAACCAACCACACTCGCCGCCTCGTCCTCCACCTCCGCCTCTTCTTCCCGCTCTCACCTGTTCCTCTCCTTCCTCAAGTCTTTTCCCTGTCTATTCACATCCCTCCTTCCCTCTCGCGCATTTTCTTTCATTCCCTCTTAATTTCTTCACTTTTCCTTCGAGACGACGGCATTCCGCCACACGAGAGAGGGAGAGGGATTTCCCCCTCCCCGGGATGATCAAGGGATTCCTGAGTCACGCTGGCTGGAGGCAGGGGTGGGGGCCTGAGTGGAGAGGAGGGAAGGGGTAGGGGAGGGGGAAAGGCAGGAGGAAGACATGGTAGAGGCCGAAAGAAGATAGGTGTCTCGACGGTGTTCCAGACGCCTGGGACTAATCATGAAAGAACACCCCTAGCGGTTTCGTCATTGCGGTGCTGTTATCCAAAACTTTATTACTTGTATCTTCTCGATGGTAGGGGAAGGTGGATATGAGGACGGAAGGACGGAGGGAGGGAGAGGAGGAGAGAGGGAGAGGAGGGAGAGGAGGGAGAGGAGGAGAGAGGGAGAGGAGAGAGAGAGGAGGAGAGAGGGAGAGGAGAGAGAGAGAGAGAGAGAGAGAGAGAGAGAGAGAGAGAGAGAGAGAGAGAGAGAGAGAGAGAGAGAGGAGGGAGGGAGAGAGAGAGAGAGGGGGGAGGGAGAGAGAGAGAGAGGAAGGGGAAGGGGAAGGGGAAGGGGAAGGGGAAGGGGAGGGGGAGGGAGAGAGAGAGAGAGAGAGAAAGGGAGGAGAGGGAGAGGAGAGGGGAGGGGAGAGGGAGAGGAGAGAGGAGGAGAGAGAGAGAGAGAGAGAGAGAGAGAGAGAGAGAGAGAGAGAGAGAGAGAGAGAGAGAGAGAGAGAGAGAGAGAGAGAGAGAGAGAGAGAGAGGATTCAGTGAATGAACACGAAAATCCTACCACCCATCAAACACTAGTGCCCTCGACAAAGAATAACATCATAATAATAATAAAAACAAATAATAACAACAATAAAAACGATTAAAAAGATGAGCTAAAGAACGGCACATGCAAAGAAACAGCCGCGTGAGGCGAGTGGGTCCCGAAATGTGTGAAGGTCGCTTCGACTAAGCCTAGGACGACGTTTCTGCCAACTGGTTTGGAGAGGGAGAGGGAGAGGGAGAGGGAGAGGGAGAGGGAGAGGGAGAGGGAGAGGGAGAGGGAGAGGGAGAGGGAGAGGGAGAGGGAGAGGAAGAGAGAGAGGGAGGGGGAGAGGGAGAGGGGGGGGAGGAAGAGAGAGAAGAGGAGGAAGGGGAAGGGAGGAGATAAACATTAATAAATAGATAGATAGACTGACTCTCCCATTAGCCCTTGCTGTGTCCCGAATGCATTCGACGTCTGGACGAGCTTTTGATGCTACCATTCGGCCCTTCCCGATATTCCACAACAGACCTCCACGTTCTCTCCCACTGACCTTTCTGCCTGTCCCTCACACCCTACCCACTTCATTTATTTTACCTTTTCCCTTTTTCATTTTGCCTTTCTTACAATTCTCCCTCTCTCCGCCCTCCCTTTCTTTCCCTTTCCATCCCTGCCTCTCCAACTCCACCCTTTCACCCTCCCTCCCTCCCCTTCACACCCAGCACTCCCTACCTTCCGCCGCCATAGCTGCCGCGTCAAGTCCGTCCGGCCTCCGCCCTTGCCGAGCGACCCTGGCACCTAATGACGGGCGGGCGAAAGGGCCAGATGGGCACCACAGGGTAGGGGCATGCGGAGGCCGGTGGGTGGTACTGGTGTATCACGGCGGCAGCGTGGGAGCGCACACGTGCCACCTCCCGGCAAGAATGGGGGAGGGGAGGGGAGCAAGGTGAGGGGGAGGGGGAGAGGAGAGGAGACGAGAGGAAGGGGGAGAAGAGGGGGGAGGAGAGGAGAGAGAGGGAGGGGAAGGGGGGAGGAGAGGAGAGAGAGGGAGGGGAAGGGGAGAGCGAGAAGGGAAGAGGCATGAGGAAGGAATAGGGGCGAAGAGAATGGAAAAGGAGACGGAAGGAGGTTAAGAATTCCGGGGGCTGGGGTGGGGTGGGGGGCTTCCACCCCAGTACAAGTCTTACTCTCCTGAAAATACTGTTTTCGTGCTTATGAAAATTAGGATTCACATAAACAATCGTTGGGAGACTGAAAAGAACATTGAAAAGGCATTATAAACACGTGGCGGAAAGTCTTCAGCGAATAGACAGCGCGATAGAATATTAAAACTATCTTCCAAAAATATACCACTACTTTTTTTTTAAATCACAATTCAAATATCATGATAACCCCATTTCTCATACCAAGTTGATTGGGCGAAACAACAATGAATGAATACCCTGGACGGCAACAACGAAAACACCTAAAAGTCGTGTCGTGACAGGGATCTTGATATTTCGCAAGCACAAACTGAGGTCAAATGTGAGGTCATATCATAGTCGTAACTATAGAGTTTATGAATAGAGGGAATGTCAACTGGGGCGAGGGTGAGGGATTGGGAATTGAGGACAGAAGAGGAAGGGAAAAGATACAAAATGGATAAGAATGAAAAGCAAATGGAGAGGAATAACGGAGACGAAAAGACTCAAGTAGTGTCGCAAATATATATGAACAGAAAATAGAAAATATATCAATAAAACAAGGTTTAATCCCAACAAGGCAGAGACTCCTTAATATTTACATATATATGTCTATGCGTGTATATGTATGTGGATATGCTTGTATATTGAATATAATTACATACATACATGCATACACACATATATATATAAGCTACCGTATAAAGCTTCCTCGGACCTTTACCGCCGTTGAACGCCGTACAAGATATACTGCGACCGAAATAGTGCAAGAGTGAAGGGAATGGAAAGAAACTGAGAAAAGAAGGGGGAATAAGGATAAGCTCCGCGATAGGAAACTTAAGAAGGGAAGATAAATCGCAGAAAAACAATCATGTAGAAAAAGAAAGAGACCGAGCGAGTAGGGCCTTCTGAAGAGCCCCTCTTCCTTGTTTCCAAAAATCGCACGGAAGATCCATGCAGGTCCCGAAGGATCAGATTCTAGCAAAACATGTTTCGCCCCCCCCCCTACCTCCACCCCAACCAACACCACGCATACACCACCAACCACCCCGCGCCTCTCTCTACCCCCGGACGAGAGACTCTTAACAGTGTGGGAATAAACATTGAGAGATGGTCATGAGCGGGGGGATGGGAGAAGAGGAGGAGGGTCGGGTGGGTATGATGGGGGGAGGGGGGTGCCCCGTGAGAAGGCGGGGCACGTGTCTTCCCGCACACACCTCACGTAACCTCCTTTTATCACTTTTCTCACGCACACACATACGAATGAACACACCCCTACTCTATGAGAGAGGAATGAGGAGAGGGGAAGGGAGTGAGGGGGCGAGGGAGAGAAGGGGGTAGGGGAGTGAGGGTTATCGAGGGGGGGGGGCAAGAATCCTAGACCCTCTCCAATGAGCTCAAAATTAACTGGCAACTCCCCCTCTTCCTCGCCCCAAACCACCAATTCGAGTCCAATCTATTCCCTTGTATCGCTTCGCCGTATCGCACCGGCAGTCCCTACACTTTTTAAGGAACACTGCAGAGCGTCATCACTATCTCCTTCAAGATAACCCTAGACACGAAATGGTTCCACGTCAACGACTGTGGGATGCACAGAATTCGTCGACTGAACAAGAACCGAAATAGTTCGTCAATGGGTAGGCCAAACGCCACACCCAGGTTTCCCTTCGGACTGACCAACGCCACCTGCAACCAACGCGACCAAAACAAAACAGCTTTACCGCTCCCCCGGTGTTTCCCTAAACCAGGCCACAGGAACAAAAAAGGGTCACAAGTAAGGTGCAAACATCCTACCTTGGGCGTGCGTCGTGGCGAGTCCAATGGCCTTCATCGGACGAGAAGCAGCTGTCCACAAGTTTCTTATTACGCACCTCGCATTGGGCGTTTGTTTACCGGGTTCCCTTACCGTACGTCTTGCTTTTATGCGTTTCCCCTCTCGTACAAACACGCTTACAAAACATCAATATCGTGAGTGTGGTCGGGGGGGGGGGGGCATCAACGCAATATCAACAATGCGCGCAATGCATCAGATGCGAGAAAGAGCGGCAATGCTACTATTTGGCAGTAGCTAAAACTAAAATATCGCCAGCGATATGCTACACTGATAACCCATGTAAATGTTTTTTGTAGGAACTAACAAAGTCGAGGATAAACAAAACTCTTCCAGTAAAAAGAAGTTAAGCAGTTTGTACTTCTCCATTAAGAAACGTCCTCGTCTGGCCTAGAACGACCTCCCCATCCCCAAGGTCACTCGAGGGCAACCCTTCACAAAAGCCAGATAACTAACTATTCCACTTAATGACTTTCAAACTTGCGCGAGAAGGGGGGGGGCCCTCCTTATTTAATCGCCAATAGGTCGATGCTGTCAGTCTGCGTAGATATTTCATAAAGATTCCCAACAGATTCTAAAATTCACGCCAAATACCCATCGGCGACGCAAGACCCAAAAATGAAAACAAAAACACACGTGTCTGCCGACAAGAGCCCTTGTTTACGCTTCCTATCTCTTTGATTACCATATCGATTACCCATGTAAACCCCGATCAATAAAAAAAATCCCGCACAACAAAAGCAATCACAAAAAACAACCACAAAAACACGCGCGGCGAAGAACTAAGAAGCCTACACCGCGTGGTAGGACTCGCGGACCACGTGGTGGGGGATGGCGACATGCGCGCGGAACTCTCGCTCCTATGTTTACTCTCTCCCGTTAGGATTAGTGGTCACCCGCCAATCCTCGCCTCACCTCGCTGTCGACCTAAGGCTGCCGAGGTGCGTCGGTCGGTGTGAGGTGGCAGGTTACGCCAGGGCGATAAAGGAAGGTACTTGGTGGTAGGCGATTCCGAATGATTTAGTTGGCGGGTGATGACAATTAAATATAGTGGCAAAGAAAAAAATCATCTCAAATGCTCGAATACATTAGCAAAATTACAAAATACACCAACCCACACACAGCTCCAGCTTCATACAAATATATAGTCATCTAATTATATTGCGCCGCATGGGTCCGGATAATAGCCCTTACATTTAAGTTAAAATTTCACATTCCTTGCATTATACCGTGTTGATTACAATAAAAACAATATAAATATCATCACAGCTGGGACATTCTTGAACCTTAAGACTGGGTCTAAATTTCCGAGGCTTATTTACTTACCTAAATATATGATTCGTTTAGGTTACAGTACAAAAACAAGGTGTTTTACTTGAACCTCTCGCACCGATGGAGATTTCAAACAAATCTTACCTGGAAAGAAAAGAAAAGCATTGCATTAGTTTTCATTATCGTGAAATATCCTAAACTCTTCTCTTTTAAATCTTCCCTCCCCGTCTCTTCTCACGTG
Source organism: Penaeus japonicus (assembly GCF_977035675.1). NCBI lineage: Eukaryota > Metazoa > Arthropoda > Malacostraca > Decapoda > Penaeidae > Penaeus > Penaeus japonicus. Next base: position 18,882,275 of record NW_028234427.1, on the reverse strand, counting down.
TAAGTATGAGTATGAGTATATGAGTGGTGTGTGTGTGTGTGTGTGTGTGTGTGTGTGTGTGTGTGTGTGTGTGTGTGTGTGTGTGTGTGTGTGTGTGTGTGTGTGTGTGTGTGTGTGTGTGTGTGTGTGTGTGTGTGTATATATATATATATATATATATATATATAGAGAGAGAGAGAGAGAGAGAGAGAGAGAGAACCAAATGCGTAATTCGCTCCCTCTGTTACGT
>NW_028234427.1:18829546-18847046 GCF_977035675.1 Penaeus japonicus | reverse complement strand
TAATGACAATGATAAAAGTAATAGTAATGCTAATGATAATAGTAATAATGACAATAATAATAATAACAGAAATAATAATGATAATGATAATAATTATGATAATAATAATATTAATATTAACAATAATAATATTAATAGTAATAGTGATGATGATAATGGTGATGATGATAATGATAATTATAATAATAATAATAATAGTAATAATAATTATAATAATAATAATAATAATAATGATAATAATAATGATGATGATCATAACAGTAATGATAATGATAATGATGAGAAGGAGCAGATGATAATAATAATAAAAAAAGAGGAGGAAGAAGGCAAGGAAAAGGAGAAGGAGGAGTAGGAGCAAGAAGGGGTGGAGAAGGCAATAGTTAAAGAAAAAAAGATTGTAAAAGTTGAAAAAAAAAGATCAAGATAAAAGGTGCACAGATAAAAGATGAAAATGGAGTGGAGAGAAATATGCACATTTGATAGAAAGGAATTGTATATTGTAGAAGTTTCTCTAAGAATACATATTATTATTAATGATATATTTCTAATAATAGGCTAAATGATTCTTGTAAGACCAAGAATAAAAACTTGTCCCTAAAATAGACTAGGATTTAAGTCTTAGTGGAGAAAATGGTGTTACTATTTAATCCTATGAAAGATCAATCTGCAATTGATAGTGCATGATAGTCTGCTACAAAAAAAGCATAGCTCTATAAAATGGGTATAAGTTTTCTTTGCTTCACTATTTTTAAGATAACCTATTCTTAAAAAAAAAAAAGACAATTATGCTTCTATTCTTGACACACCACCTTAATTTTATGCTTCACTAGGTTTATATGGTTTAAGAAATACCAAATAGAATAAAATTTAGTACAGAAAAAAACAAGATATTATATTTTTTTTATATATACTTCTCATATGATTCATCAAATTCAATATGCCACAAATAATGACATTTAAGCTCCCTGATCATTATTCCCTCACCAGATATACATTTTTCAAAATGTATATCGATCATATCATTTGTCAGTCTTTGTGGCTATACTGGAAAATTTTGCAGGATTCCCACTTCTTTAGGGCATTCTTGTCTGAGAAGAGTATGACGTCCAACTATGTTCAGCATCAGTGACTGAATTTTCATGTTATTGCCATACATGATGATAGAAGAAATGCAAATCATGCAACTCATCCTGTTTCATGCTGTCTCCATTAAAACATCTAAATAAGCCTATTGAAACCTATACTTTACTCTCCTAAACTGAAATATCCTGTCATCAAAAAATTGTAAAATTGTAAAACATGTAAATACTATTTGTCTGAACATTTGATTCCTTTTATTGTTCCTATATACAGACATCCCTCCCTATTTGAAAGATATTTTCATATCACTCAAAACTTGATTGTGAAGTCAAGGCCAGATTTTTATATCATGCACATCACAAAAGTTTTCATGTTTAATACTTCCGTCTAACATATTGTATTTAACAATACACTTTTGAAGTCATTAGACTGGAAGAGGTAAATATCTTCCATAATCTCTAGCCTGCAGCAAATCACAGAACTTACAAACCAGACTTTATAATGGTAATTGGAACTGGCAAGTTTTATGCCACATTTATGCATGACACTGAAATACCTACAGTGTATTTCTCTCTCCAGTTGGCATATGCAAAATCTTCTTCCCACATCCGGTACACACAGACCACTTTCATGGGTCATGGCAGTTCTCAGATAATTCTATATGTTCTCCTATTTTCTGATACCCCCCCCACCCCCTCTACAAACACATTGTGTTAATCTTTAAAAAAACACACACAAAAAAAATGTTTTTATAATACTCCTTTTATGGAGGAAGTTTTTAGTCTGGGGCCTTGGGCAACTGCACTTTTAATCCCTCTATAAATCTGGCCCTGCACAACCAATAATATGATAATATGGGCTAACAGGGATACATTTCTAGCCACTCAAAAATAATAAAAACTACTCCACACACACACTTGACTGCAAGTGTCCCTGGTAGACCTTGTCCTTTGAGGTAATACTTTAGAATGTCTGGGTTATTCCTTTACGATTTTCCCTTGGCACTAATAATATCACTTCCACTACGCATAGACACCATTAGTAATATCACAACAGAATTAGAAAATTGCATAATGGATAGTATGAGATTGTGCATAACTTTTGGGAGGGAAAATCTAAGATCCTTTAATCAGTTAATTATACATTGAATAAGTCTAGATGAGAAATGCTTGTGTAATCAATACTTGAATATAATTATCCAAAATTAATGATGTAGCTTTAATATTCTTTTGTTTTCTGTTTTCCTCTACAAAATTTACCATTACAAAAAATTATACATACATATATATATATATATATATATATATATATATACATATATATATATATATATATATATATACACATATATATATATATATATACACATATATATATACATGTAATTTTCACTTGTTATATAAGGATATTCCTATAACAGTCAGTGCAAAGGTCCTTGAGAACTTAAACAATCTTTCATAGATTTACTGATTTGACTCGCAATGCATTATTCAAAATGTCTTAATTATATCACAGATTTTCACAACCATTTTATTCAAAATTGTGTAATTCAAAAAGGTTGAAGGGGGAAGGAGAAAAATAAAAATCATCCATTCAAATTTCAGTTTTATATGTTTTTATATTATGAAATTCATGCAATGTCAAATCCCTACATATCTAAAATGATGAAGTTCAACTATTTCACCAAAAACTTCACAACTTACTGCCTTATACACTATAAAAAAATATATGCTGTGTATTAAAATCAGTGATATACTCTGAAAGAGGTAGTCTTTAATCTAATATGGCAAGCTATAACTGCATCACTGGATAGTAAGGCAATATTAATACCACTGTATATTTCAAATCATTAAATATGAAATGTCATAAATTAATTCCTATATATTTACATGTAAATAAAGCATTCCTTTTTAGACATGACAACTTGGATCAATGATGAAAAAAGCTTGTCCTGAATTTAGTTTTATAAATCTCAGAAGACATTCCCTGAGATGAAAAGACATAAGAATAACAGACAGGTGTCCACTTTTCCTGTTAGAAGAAATCAGAGGGAAAGAAATGAAAAGCAAATTTGAGAGACGAGAAAAAAAATCATATGACTTCAAAACATAACACTATGATGCAAACAACGTGGCACAAAAGCTCAAAATCAAACATCCTTATCATTCATATACATGAGTATTTGCTCTTGCTTGCTTAGGATTTCGCACTGGGTTTTAGCAATGTTCTGCAGCTCTTTACTGATCTTTTTCAATGCCCGCAACTTCATTCTCTCTCTCTTTTCCTTTCTCTTCTTATACGCTTCCTCATTGAGATCCCTCTCCTTGAGCTGCTGCACGTACTGTTCCATCATGGCCTGCCGTTTGGTCCCCCTTTCTATTTCTTTTCCGACAGAGGGTGGGGGGACATGGACTGTCACTGATGATGGGAAACTTTGCGAGCTGGACGAGGGTGTGTAGGAGTCCCTAATAGGGTAGTTGGGAGATTCAGGCATATATCTTGAGTAATTGTCTGTACCTTCATCTCCAAATTCTGGTGGCAAGAAGTCATTGAGAATCTGTTTATGAAAATAAAATGTATAACTAAAAATGAAAATAAATATATAATCATTACTTATAATCATGTAAACATTCTTAAAGAAAAAATTTGTAAGACCTGTAATGCATCCTTAGACATCACAAATTACATAAAAATAAAATGAAAGTCAAGTATTCTTTGATTCCCTATAAAGACTATTTAATAATGGTTGCACATAAATCATGATAGAATCATTATTTTGAATATATTATGGTTATCTAACAATGACAATGGCAAAGTACTCTCTTGGTCATATAGCAAGTACCTACTTGTATCTACACTTGTTTACATCTATAATGCCTGGTCATAACTTCATAACTATCAGAACCTGCTATGCCAAAAACTCAGAAAAAAACATCATGCAATTACCAAGGCTACAATAATTCTCCATTATCAATCTGCTAGTAATGCCAACACTAGGATATTATAAATGACCCCCAAACTGGTCTTTTAGTAAATGTTATACAAGGTTGTATGATTGGTGAGGAGGTATGTTTCTAGCCTTTGTCTTTCATGGTTCTTTTTGATGATTAGAACCATTTGTTTAAATCATCATCTTGCTGACAAGTATTTAGATCCCTTTAAATAGACAAGGTATGCTTTCTCATATTATATTACATACTTAAATATCTACTTCTAGATTCCTCCAAAACACATGAGATCACTGACAGATAATGGAAATCAGAATAATATTCATCTCCTTTATTCTCCTTAACCCATTGACAGCAGATGGCATGATTTGCTGCCAAGGCAGAGTCGGTCATAGACGCGGATGGCACTGTGCCAGACAGTGTAAACCCTCCATCTTACTGTATACATATTTTATTAAAACTACGACCAATGGGTTAAATAATGACTTGAACTGTGAAAAAGCAGGCTGACTTCTTTAATAGAAAACTAAATACTTCTTCAAGAACATGAACAAAAATAACCAAATATCACTGAAATGATTGTTGCCACGGCTGATCTGTTAGACTGGAATGGCTAGCAGGTAATGAAATCCTGGTTCACATTAGTGCAAAACAGGGCAGCACCATTATAACCATGTATGTAATCATAAAATAAATAATTGTGATGAATAGTTTCATATATAATGTTTTGGTAACTTATCAATTCTTAACATTCAGGCAAAATGTGGATAAGAGCACAATAATGCTGTGGTAAACAAAAATTTATGCCAAAAAAAAAAAAATCACCAGACATACAAATGTTTAAACACCAAAATACCACAGTGTATAAATGGCCTCTTAGATAATTCAACAGAGGGCTCACAATCAGTGAAAATTAAGCCTACCGAGAGAGGAAAAACAACAACTATACCTGGTAGTATTCCCACTGTAGCTTTCTTGTCTTCTTTAATTTTTTGACTCTCTTGTAGCTTCCTAAGAGATTGTTCCATTTTCTTCTAATTCTCTCAACAGAGAAATTATAGCCATGCTTACAGAGCTCTTCATAGACATCCCTGTAAACCTGAGGCCTCGTGCGTTGATATTGCAGCTCATTGTACCGCCTTCGGATGAACTTGATGAGGAGGATGGTTGCATCATTGTTAAATTCCGTATCTTCTGAAATAACGGGCATTAGATTTAGAAAAGTATACCGCACTGGATGTATGGAAGTAAAATGGAGGAAAGTGTAAGTAAAAGGTAAACCTCTGGAATAAAATATTTGAAAACTGCAGTTTATCTGGGAAAAAACAAACAAACAGACAGGGTCTTCTCATACGAAAAAAGCGGACATAATTTAACCCATTGGTTGCGGTTTCAATAAAATATGTATACAGTCGGATGGCCTGTTTACATTGTCTGGCACGGTGCCATGAGTGTCTACAACCGACTCTGCCTTTGCAGCAAATCATGCCATCCACTGTTAATGGGTAAACAAGCAATTTGGATATAATATTAAAATTCTCAATCAATTTCAACTAACAATCTGACCATAGGAAACAATATAAGAAAGGGTTGGATGCAAGTCAGATGTATCATAATGTATAGTTATTGCAACACGATAATTAGTGAACCATAAAACCTATTTTCTTCTGTGAGTGATATCTTTTAAAATATTACTCAATGGATAGTTTATAGATTTAAAGGTTAATGGAACTCTAAAATAAAAAATAAATTATATGTAGATTTTCTGAAAATAAGTGCCAACATAGTAAAAAGAGTTTTTTTGGGGACAAGATTTTTAACCCATTCCCGCCGGGACTGTTTCGTCTTTTATGGCTTCAATGCCGGGGCTCTTGAACGTATATTATATCATCGACAACGTATGACGGCACCCGCGCTATCATATTACATAATCGCCGTCTGTGGCCGGTGCCCGGCGGTATTGGGTTAATCACCCATATTCCAGTTTCAATATTCTAAATATACTTTATACTTACTATTACAGGAAGCACAACACCATTTTCTTTGCTGTGATGTGGTTCATATCACATGAATATTATGTGGAATCTCCAAGAAAGGATAAATCCTTAATAATTTTGAAAACACAACTGACTCAGTACCATAAAGAAAGTTACAAGTCAAGGTTAACATGGAGGTAAACTCTGATCTAAAAGGATGTAATTATGTCAATAAGATCAAAAAAATGATAGCAATGCATGAGACAAGCCTCCAAACTGAAGATGAAAATCAATGAGCAAATACAAACTTAATAATTCACTAATGTTCAATTAGAACATGACACTCCTAACACTCCTACATTACTTGGTACTACCAGTCTGTACACTGAAGATTTGAAGATTTTTTGTTTAAAAAAAAAAAAAAAAAAAAAAAAAAAAAAAAAAAAATATATAAATATCTATATATATATATATACACATATATATATATATATATATATATATATATATATATATATATATATATATATATATATATATATATATATATAAGCATAGGTACAATGTCTTTTCATTTGTCTTTGATTCTGGACAAACCATATTTTTTCAATAAAAAACTAAAAAAAATACAGGCTTAGGCCAATGTTGAAAAGTGTTACTTAATGACAATTAACCTTGCAGCCATGAAACAAAAAGCATCCACCATTGGTGTGGTATCTATAGGTGCCATGAGTTTTCTGAAACTTCCCTCTTATATCTGTTTTAAAACATAATGAAAGAGACAACAATGTTATCTAAACCTCTATCTGCCAACTGCTTGCCTCATACCTGGACCCTTATTTCCAATCATTCCTTCTTTTCTTTTGTAGGTGCTTCAGTTGTCATACAAGATTTTGTGTCTTACTATGTTTAGTTGTATATATTGACCATTTGAGCAATAGCATCTTTTTTCTTATTTTCTCATTTTAATAGTCTAGACTTTATAGAAGAAACTGTAGCTTTGAAGTAAGTGTTCATCAAGATTTATCAATATTATCATATTTATGCAAAGAGAAAAGTATGGTCATATTACTTATTTTTGAATTTTGTTATGAATAACGTAATTATATAGTATATACAATTTATATAGTATATACAAAAAATAATTTTTAAGAAAGGTAGCAACATGGCAGGAGCCTGTGATTGACCTACTCTAGCAGCAGCAGATCTCCAATAATACTGAAGTCAAGCTTGGAGTCTAAGCTGTTATTTTCTCCTATCAACTAGTCTGTATTGCCTATCACAAACATCTCATTATCAATGCCCGGGCCAAAGGAGAGATAAAAAAATAATGGCATGGGGGTGGTAAGGGCATGAAGCCTGTTGAGTGGTGAATTGTAGGTCAGCAGCAGTTGGATGGTGGGTTGTCTAAAGAGATGGGTGGGTGAGAGTTTAGGAAGAACTATGACCAAAGCAAGGCAGAAGTTTGAAAGGATTCAGAGCTGCTGTGTACCTACTTATTGACACTTTTCTCCCCATTGATTTACGGAAGGGATAAGCAGGAGAACCCAAATGCAATGATATAAACCTCAGGTGAGGTTTTGCTCCATAAAACTATCAACTTATCTAAAATATCTATATTTTTTTCCTTAATTATGGCAAATATAAACCTCATCGCTATGATTAAATTCTCATTTGCTAATAACATCAAAAATCACCAAAGCCAAGAGCAATATTCTACAGACTCTCACTTGACAATGGATGTATTAATGTGGGCTTCTGTTGGAGCATGCATGTATATGAGCCCAGATTTGGAGATATAAACATAAATCCCGGCATCAACTGGTTAATGCTCAGGGCACTACATAATTCATATCATCCATGTGAGGTTGGTTGCTGGGGGGGAGGGAAGTGTTAGAATGATTAGGGTGTAAGTGGCAGCTTTTTCTTTTGTGTTGGTTTTGTGAGGTGTTTATGAAGGTTTCGATTGTTGTAGTTTCTTTGATGTTTTGTGGTAGTCTGTTCAAGTTGTGTGTTGTGTTAGAAGAATGAATGCTTGTAAGATTCAGTGTTGGTGTAGTACGTAAGGAATTTGTTGTTGCATGAATTTTGTGTCCTATGTGTCTGTACACCTGTAAATATTAGTGCTTGTTAGTGTCTATGAAATTGTTTGCTTGTCTTGAGCAGGTCCTGTTCCTTTGGTTTTTAATGTGACCTGTAATGCATATAACATTACAGTACTCCAAAGTCTGCTCTAACACTCATTAACAACTGTTTTAAATTTTAAATAAATATCATTCTCTCCAGTGTTGGATCTTGAAAAACGGAAAATTGTGATAATATCAACCAGTGGTGAGTTCCAGAATCCATCAAAGTGGCGTATCTCAATAATAAACAACAGTCAGCTCTTCAATCCAAGTACTTTACCAGCATATGAATAATTTAAAGTCTACATCAACAATGAATGAAAGTTTTGAGCAAAAGCTATGGATGGCTCTCCTGAAAAAAAATGTAAATATATCACAATAAACCATGACAGTGTATAGTTCTAGTTAATGGCCATGCAACTTTCATGAAAAAGAAACAAAATGAGCAATTAAAAATAAAGAAGTATTCCTCTGGGTTATATTTTTCAGTTAATGTAGGAATGAGCCTATGTAACTGATGCAAGACTGCCATTTGACAAGTTTAGTGGAATGAGAAAGACTTAAGCTTTGCCACAGGACTGATTTTTATGCCCAACGCTTGCTCATTTATACATTTGATTAACGAAAATCTCCATTTTGTTTTGTTTTGTTTTTTTCATGTGTGGAGACTTAAAGAGGCTAATGGTAAGGCTATGTTTATTTTTCTAGTAGGGCTATGTTTATTCTTATAGACTGTAGACTCAGTGTAACATCACTATCACAAATTTATGTTAAAAGAGGTACAAAGTTTGGTGAAACATTTTCTTTATTGTCACAAAGAAAAAACAAAAACAGCTATATACACTCCTCCTCACTCCTAATACATTCAGCAAAACAACCAAACTGACAGCAGAACCTTACACATATTGTATATGATTAAAAATGCCCATGGTATCAGTTTGTTCCCTCTCATCTGCAATGCTGGTTATTGTTTTGAGATTTGTACAATCTCATGGGTCATACAAAATTCAGTAAATTTCAATAATCTTATTCCATACATACATACTCAATGGAAATCAAAGGTTCCCTGCCTTCCCAGCCACAGCATCTACAATCCTTAATAGGTAACCCACTTTGCACTTTCAAATGCTTTAAATATTGACATGTTTGAGTGATCAAGCAGGAAACACAGCAATCAAAAAGAGGTCTGGAGGTACTGCCCTTATCTTGGGAACACAGCAATAGGAATATGGTTCAGATGCAGAGCCCCAGGGTTAGGAAGATTTTTTTGGTAAAATTTTCATGATGACAATATGGTTTTATAGACAAAATTCAGACTGACTGCTTTATTTAACTGTAAATACAGGTAATTCAAATTAATTAACCCACACAGGACGGGTGGTACAGCATGTGTACCGCGCATTCAAAAGCCCAGTGGCCGGGCGGCACAGTATTGTGCCAGCCATTCAATTGATTTAGGCCTAATAATTCGAACGCCCCGGCATTTGGACATTCAAGGCTAGAATTCCCCCGTCGGGGATGGGTTAAGTTAAACCTTTAGTTTCTGAGTTAGCAACCTCCCATGGGAAAATAGGGTTTTAGGGTGGGGGAGCCACAAATCACATAAAATGTAGTATATTTCTGTCTACTGAAAGGTAAAAATGTGTGGTTACTTTACAATTTACTTGTCTGTGTGGTGTAGTGTATGCATAGTGATCATGGTTGCCTCCATCTAAGTACCTATGGAGCTACAGTGTAAAGGTCAACAGATATCCTCAATGTATATTCTTGTTTGAACTGATTCTTTATTTAACCAAAAACCTTTTCAATACATTGTCAATATGTATCATGTGGCGCCAATGAACATCCCTTACCAGATCCATCAACTTATCTTCTTAATGATGGGTGTCATGTATCTATGACATGGCAAAAAGTGCATAACATTGGGCATCAATGCATACATGACGCAGCATCGGGATCTACTCACAGTTGAAGTGTGCTCACATGATATTTAGGCTGTAATGGTATTAGTTTCATAATTACAACGTTCCAAAATTGGCCTAAACTCTTGTTTTGTGATGGATTTATAAAAAAAAATTCATTAAGCAAGCCTGCGCTGTCTGGAGGGAAAAAAACCCAGCATTTTCCCAGTCTCTCTAATTTTTTGCTGGTGCCATCAGAATCATAGACTGCCTGTCCTGACAGCCAGTTAGGTCGTTAAGCACACTGTCGTTATTGGGTTAAGTACACGTAAGTCTACTTGGTATGATAACCACCTAGAGTCTAGCTTGAAGTAAAAAGCAATAAGGAACATGAAACCGTTTTGACTGACTTGTTGATATAAGGGTTGTCCTCATTGGTTGTTGTGTATAGACAAACTGAGCACCTGTAAATATTTTTGTCCGATAAATGGCTCTTTTCTGAACAATTGCACATCAGGTAAAACAAAGCACATTGTTTGTAAATTAAGGATAAGCTGAGCTGCTGTGTATATAGTATTTGGGTAAATTTTCCGAATAATACTGCGTTACTAAATACCACAAAAGTGGTATCGATGGATTCCACTCAACCTCTACAATTCATATATCTTGGATATAGTGCAAGATTCCACCCTTGTACCCCACAATCTGGGTCCCCCTTTTTATGGCACTTCGTGCTACCTTGTGCTACTTTGGGGCATATTTTGTATGCAAAATCTTAACCCAATTACCTACCCTATTAACCCGTTCCCGACGGGGCCAATCCGGCTTAAAAAGACCAAAATTCCGGGACTCTTGAACGCATAAGCCTAACGCGTCGGGATGCTCGGCCGCACTGGCTGTGAGCCGGGCTGGACAAAGTAACGCGTCCCCGGCGTGTAGCCCAAAAACCACTAGACGTGATATCTTGTCATCCGTCGTTAACGGGTTAAGGGCACTTCGTGCAACATACCTTGTGCAAAATACCTCGATAACCACCAACCTCGCCCTGTAATTCAAACATGGTTGTGTTTACATAATTACAGCTTCTGACGAGCTGTGGACTGGAAACCCTCCATGAATTACCTACAAGCATTGTCATATTCTCTCAATAGAGTGCCCTCTATTGAGTGGTCATGTCATTATCGGTCCTAGTTTCCTATCCTGAGGAATATATGAGTTGAAGTCTCAGTTGCTGTCATCATGGCACAGTGTGAAGGTTATTCATGGTCACGGCATCATCATCTACAGAACTAATTATGCATCACAAATATCACAAAGTGCCGTTAGCTAGGACTAACTTAAAAATTAGCATGAAGTGCCTTATAAAAGGGGTGGGTCCAGGGGGGGCAAAGTCTCCCCTTGGCTAGGGCTAACTTCAAAATTAGGTCAATTTAGGTAGGTAATTGTGTTATGACTTTGCATACGAAATATGCCCCAAATTCATATTTTACCCCGCAATTTCCCTGATATACTTCATGCCCTCGCATACTATTGGGACCCAAATTGTGGGGCATAGGGACAGAATCATGGGTAAAGTTGACTATATATAGATATCACAGGATGAGAAGAATCCATCAATAACACTTTTGTGGTATTTAGTAATACGACACTATTCGGAAAATTTACCTATATTTGTATAACAAATGACTTTATTTTCAATTTGTATAAGAAATGTCTGAGATGAAAAGAATTCACAGACTAACATTGCATCCTTTCCTGTGGCAGTAACATTGTCATTCACTAAAACCATCCCATTTTACAGTTCATAAGCAATCCTTGAGGAATATATTGTGTATTTAGGGTGAAATTCTTGTTTGTTAGAGTAATAGGGAATTGGTCACAGAGGGATGTGGTCCAATAATAATAAAGTAACCAATTCTGACCCTACCTGTTTAAATCATGCTTCCATAATCGGAAAATCTACTTATGCTTATGTTGGAGGCAGAGCGACACCCGGTGCTCAGCAATATTTTAATTTGCAATCATTGGTTTGATATGCCGGCGATAATGCTTCGGTAAATTTTCCGAATAACGCCGCGTTACGAAATACCACAAACGTGGTATCGATGGATTCCTCTCAACCTCTACTATTCATATATAGTGAAATTAATGAGCGCTTGCACCCCTGAAGCCCACAATCTGGGTCTCTTTTTTAAAGGCACTTCGTGCTACCTCGTCCTACTTCGGGACGAGGTAGCATATTTCGCTTGCAAAATCTTAACCCAATGACCTACCTAACTTTGCCTAGTTTTGAATTAATCCCTAGCCAAAGGGGGGCTTCGCCCCCCCCTGGACCCCCCCTTTTTAGGGCACTTCGTGCAACATACCTTGGGCAAGATATCCCCGAGTCCAACCATCCTCGCATCCTCTGCCCTCTGAAATTCAAACATGGCTGTGTTAGTTACGTATTTACGGATAGTAAGCAAAGTGACTGTGGACTGGAAACCCCCCAAGGAATTACCTGCAATGTGCTGTTATGTTCTCTCAACAGATGGCGCAATATTCCCCATTATTTACAGTATAATTATAAGTGCCATGCCCTCTATTGAGTGGTTCGCGTCATCATCGTCCTAGTTTCCTACCTGAGAGAATATATGAGTACGAAGACTCAGTTTTGCTGTCATCATGGCGCAGTGTGAGGGTATCTATCCGTGTCGCGGCATTTTCATCTACAGGACTATTTACGCATTCATAAAGTATACACGAAGTGCCCTGATTAGGGTAGATCCACAGGGGGGAATAGCACCCTCTTCGCAAAGGCTGACTTCAAAACTAGGGAAAGGGAGTAGGTAGTTGGGTTAAAAGGTTTTCGTCGGATACCGAAGTAGCACGAGGTAGCACGAAGTCCTTGTTAAAAAGGGGGGGTCCAGGGTGGGCGGAGGACGGGCGAGAAGAAAAGAAGGCCCACCCCTTGGCTAGGGCAAACTTCAAAACCTAAGCAAAGTTAGGTTAGGGGTTAATTGGTTAAGGATATTTGCAAGACGAAATAATGGCCGGAATTCTGATTTTTACAAAATTTTATTAAAAACCCCCGCAAATTTCCCTGATCTACTTCATTTTACGGTTGCATGCCCTCCTCCCCCTAGCTATCCGGGAACCCAGATTGTGGGCTTCAGGGGTACAAACGCTCAATAATTTCACTATATATGAATAGTAGAGGTTGAGAGGAATCCATCAATACCACTTTTGTGGTATTTAGCGACGCGGCGTTATTCGGAAAATTTACCAATGCTTCAAATAAATTAACCCTTAAATAACAGCACACCATCCGAACACCCTGAAAACAGCATCAAAACCGCCCCACCACAGACCCCACCCATTTCACTGGCTCCGAATCATTCTCTCCGAGCATCTCTCAACACTGGCGCCATTTTCGCCTCACCTCTCCTGTCGTCCTCCTCCGCGGCTAGCACAAACGCCCCATTCTCGTCGCTGGACACTTCAATGGTCTGGAAAGCGGCAATGTCCCCCGTTTGAAAAGCCGCCATGGAAGGGCAAAAGAAGGTTTGTTTGTAAATAAATCCGCAAGAAGCCGAGGCCGTTCTGAGAACCTGCCGTCCGTCTGCGTCCGGATTACCGTTGATCCCCGAGAGACTGCGGTCCTAATTGTATTTATCTATCAATTCCCGCTATCGATGTTTTTTTTGTACAGATTCTGACCCTGTTTAATTTGTAGGAGTTTGTTGTGTTTCTTTATGAAGTTCTGGACGGATTTTGATGGTACTACATTTACATTCTTTTTTCGCTTTGGTTCCCCGGATTGTGTTTCAACAGACTACTACGTTCCTGTTTCTTTATTTCTCTGCTCCTCTGCGAGCAACTTGTTGTGCTTTAGATATTTCCTATATTTATTTCTTATTTATTTTTTATTTAAAGGATCATTATAAGCACTTGTTTCATCACCATTAAAAAGTCCATTCGTGTGGCGTGCCTGTATTCTTCTATATCAATCGCCCTTGCTGTTGAAGTCTTGTCAATGAGTAAAACATGAGATAAACAAACGCGTAGTAAATATCTTTAAAAAAAATAAAATGTTAAAGAAAACCATGAACTATAACACCACGTGAAATAGATCCGCTTGTGCATAAACATGTGGTTAGAAGTTTGGAATCTTCCTGTTGTGTTTTTGGTACCGGATTCAAAATTTTACTATTCATTTTACTGCCTAAATGGGGGCCAGATAGATTTTACACTCACGATGCATGCAAACTTCAAATACATACTTAAATGTAATGAATTCTTTTATAAAGTTTTTTTTTATTCCTTTCAACCATCCACTCTGTTCTCAGTAATTCAATCCCCCCGCCCCCCCCCCCTCCCACCCTCCCACACAGCCATACACACACACACACACACACTACACACACTCTCGCTCTCTCTCTCTCTCTCTCCTCTCTCCCATCCTCTCCTCATCTCTCCTCTCTCTCTCTCTCTCTCTCTCTCTCGTAATCTCTCTACCTCTCTCTCGGCTCATCCTCTCCGCTCCCCCTCTCTCTCTCCTCTCTCTCTCTCTCTCATCTCTCCTCTCTCGCTCAACACAATCACTCTCACATACACACAAACAGACACAAACAAAACAACAAAACACACACACCACACACTACCCACTCAACAAAAAAAATATACACTAACTCAATGTAGTATAATATACAACATATATCTATAGTATCTATCTATATTGCTATCGATAGAGATAATTTATATAGTAATAGTTAATTATTTATATGCTATAGATTATATAATATATATAAATATATATATATATAGTTCTATACATATATATATAAATAATTATAATAGATATATATATATATATATATATATGGTGTGTGTGTGTGTGTGTGTGTATGTGTATATATATATTAATATATATTAGATATATATTATATATAATATATATATATCAATATATATATATATATATATATAATATATAATATATATATATATATATTTATATATATTATATATATATATTATATATATATATTATATATATATAATATTATTAATTTTGTTTTTTAAAAAGATTATAATATTTTATAAAATTATTTTAAGGTTTAATTTTTTTTTTTTTTTTATATTTATTTAATTAATCATTAAATTTTAATAAAATATTTATATATTTTAAAAAAATTTTAATATTATATATTTTAATTTAAATAATAAATTTATATTATTTCTTTTTATATATTTATATTTTTATAAAATATTTTTAAAAATTATTTTTATTATTTTATTATAATATTTAATATTTATATTTTATTTTTTATATTTATATTTATATTTAATACAATTATATATAATATATATTTTATATAATATTAATATATAATTATAATATTTTAAAATATTATATAGTATTGTATTTTTACATTATATTTTATTAAATTATATATTTATATAAAAATATATAAAATATAATATATATTATAATATTATTATATAGATAGTGATAGATGATAGTGATGTAGATGGTAGAAAGGGAATAGTAGATAGATGATAGATAGATAAAAGTAGTTTTGATATACATACACAAAAAAAAATATTAATTTTATATTATTTTAAATATTATATATTATATATTTTTTTAATTTTGTTATTATTTATATATATATAAATTTATATATATATATAATATAGATGATAGTAGTTAAAAAATAGTGATAGATTGTGTTTGTGTATCAGAAAGTATATGAAGAGATAGATTGTAGATAGATATACGTATATGCATAAATATATATATTTTTTTATATTATATATATATAGTATATTATATATATATATATTATAATCCATCTTTCGGTATCGTTCTTGAGAAAGACTTAGATCAAGGAGTTTATTGAATCATGTTATTGTTATCAAAAATGGAATTTCTAGATAAGGGTTTACACTAAAATGTAAATTAATAAAATATTCAGCTGAACTGCCAGTTGGAAAGTATTATGAACTACTTAAACTTGTATAAAATCAAATATATGCATTTGTGTATATATATACTCATATATATATATATATATATATATATATATATATATATATGTAGATATATTATATATCTATTATTATATATATATATATTATATATATATATATATACATATATGTATATATATTATGTATATATATATATATATACTATTTTATATATATATATATATATATATATATATACGGTATAATATTATATGTATTATAATACATTAATTATATTATTCTATATATATATAATATAGATATATATATTATATATATATATATATAAATCGTATATCGATATATAATATTTATATTATAATATATATTATATATATATATATATATATATATATATGTATATATATTATATATAGTTTATATAATATATATTTATTTATATGTATATATACTATAATATATATCTATATCTAATCTATTATTATTATCTATTCTCTAACTATTATCCTACTATTTATATTTATATATATATATATATATTTTTATATATATATCTTTATATATTATATTATGTATTATATAATATAGTATATTATAATATTATATATATATATATATATATTTTTTATTATGTTTATATTATATAATATATATATATTACATTACTATATCTATATATATTATATATATATATTATATATTATATATATTATATATATTTGTTATTATTACTACTCAACACACAACACAAACACGCAACAACACAAACACACAAAACACCAACACAAACACCCAACCACCACCAACACACCCCACACATATATATATATATATAGATATATATATAATATTTATATATATATTATATTATATGTGATATGGGTATTATATATTTACAATACTTATGTCTATATATAAAACTTATATAATATAAATTATATATATATTATATATCTATATTCTATATATATAGATATATATACATCATATACATATTTTCATGTCTTATATATATATATATATGTATATATCTTTAATATATTTATATAGATATATTTTTATATTTATATATATGTATATTGATTATGTACATATATATATATTATTTTTATATTATATATATTTTTCATATCATATTTTTTATATATTATATATATATATTATTTATATATCTCATATATATATGAATATATGTATGTATATGTATTCTTGTATGATATATTATATAGATGTATATATATTAATACATACATTATACATATAAATATATATATATATTATGATATATATATTAAGATATATATATATTTTTATATATTTTTATATAATATTTGTTATATATATACATATATATGTATATATAATATATTTCTATTTATTTAATATTAATATATATATATATATATATAAAAATATATTAAGTATATATATTTTTATATATTTATATATATATATATATATATCTAGACATATGTTATATATATATGTATAAT
>NW_028234427.1:18807046-18812046 GCF_977035675.1 Penaeus japonicus | reverse complement strand
TAGAATGACGTCATCTTTGCGTGTTCTTATACTATGATTAATAATAATAAAAAAAAACTGAGCAAACCGATGCATATTTGATGATCTCATTTGGAGGGACTCCTGGTGATTTATTGTCTTACTTTTTGCTTATTTTACATTCAATATTGACATTAATGTATAAAATGATAACAGAGATTACAAGAGGAAAAGCAGAATGATTATAATGCTAAATAAAATCATGCTCATAAATACATCACGAGGCCTGAATGATGCGAAAAAACCGTCTTGTCATCGTACTAAAATAATAACAATTATACTGTTTTACGGCAGATACTCACCTGTACAGGAATAAGGTGGTGTTCATCAATTCTCCTTCTATCATCAACCGAGGACCAGCTTGGGGGAGGCAAACGCTCGACCTCTGCACCGCGGCGGCCAAATGATATTTACAATTATGATGATTAAAAAAATAAAGACATACAAAAGGTAAGGAGGATGATGGCGGTGGTCGTGGTGAGGGCGGTAACAAAAATTCAAACAGTGCTACAGCAACTATTATTACCGTCACTGGCACAACTAATTCACACAGTACACAATAACCATAATCACTGCATACCAAAAAATGTCTCAGAAAAAAAAAAAATCTTTCAATCCCACAAAGTCATCAGGCTCGGTAACAGTTAACGACGAATCAGTCCGTGGTATGCACTGTGGTCATCAGCCGAGGCGAAGAAACGGAGTAAATATGACAATGGTAGAAGGTAAATAAGAAAATAAGTATGACAGTACTAATAAGTAAGAAAGTTAAAGTGGAATAAGTAATTGTTATGGAGAAAAAAAGTTTAACGGAGTAAATTCGACAGTAAGAGTAAGTAAGTAAGAAAGTTTAAACGAAGTATGACAATGAGAGCAACTAAGTAAGAAAGTAAACACTAACTAAATATGACAATCATGTTCACCATCATCAAGCTGGATTGACTGCGAAGAGAAGAGGGAATGCAAGAAAAGGAGAGAGAGGTAATGATAGCTAGAGTAAATAAAGGGTAAATGAGTGCTCGAGGTAAAGCAGGGTGGGTAGCCATGGGCGAATACGAACGGGATTGCAAGAAAGGAGATGGAAAAAAGAGGTAAAAGAAAAACTGGGAGAAAATAGGCAAACAATCACAAAAGAATGATCAGAGAGAGGCCAGTAGAAATGATAACAAGAATTAGAGAAAAGGAAACATATTTACCGTAGGCGTAAGTGTATTGTTCACCCCAATAAAACATCATAATTGCACATTCAACAAAGGCGTGGAGAGTCGACGCCCAAAGGAGTACGTAATATAATATGCCCGACGATGCTCGGCCTCTGCCAGTGTCGAGTGTTTCTTCAGGAGGAAGGTCTTGTGCGCGAGGGTAGAAAATAAGCTTTGGGATTAGTTGCGTGTGAAAGAAAATGAAATGCAAACGCAAGATTATGAGCGTAGAGAGTTAAAGTGATTTTATGGATGATATATATGTGGAAGATATCTTTTATGCCATGAGGACGTTCCGCAGTTGAGTTCAGTCGAAGAACGAAAGAAAACCGTATCAATAATTGTAGAAATCCGAACAACATTTTATGAAGTAAAAAGATAGTCAAGTTTCAGGGGATTATCAGGTAAGAAAACCTCCTCTGATCTTTGCTATTTTTTGTTTTATTCTTCCGACCACAACATCACACTCATTTCATCCCCGTGATTCTGCTTTGTTTGCATACACACACACACATCATGTTTACAACTTACAGCTATCCCAGAATTCTAGAGGCGATATACCACTGCCTTTAACACAATCCACATATAACTTTTATAAGTCAAGTTGTAAATCACAAATAAAAGAAATGACACGTTCTTTCCTCAGCATGATGCGAATGCGGTCATACTTCGTAATCTCAACAGTATGGCTTCTCCTAGGAAGCGAGGTCAGGACAACCAAGCACGACCTGTTTAAGCACAGAGAGTGTCGTCAGCGGCGAGGGGACGTGGCCGCCTTGCCGGACTCTCTGGCACCCACGCCCTCTCACCCCAGGGATCTCAAGGTAGGTCGCCAAATGAGGTTCCTGGCCTTCTATAAAGCATCTTTTTCATTTCCTTTTTTCTTTAGGAGAAATGGCGGTATGTCACTGATGGAAAATTTCTTTCTTATTTTCTCAACCAGCTGTTTCTCCTCTCCTCTTCCTTTCTTCGTTCTCCCAAACTCTTATCTCGCTCAATGCATAGGCTACCATTGTACTATACACTATGTGCAGGATGCAGTTTTGGATGCAAAACCAGTCATAAATCACCATTGCAAATTGTGCAAAAAGGGTAAATCACATAGTCTCATCCACTTGCTTTGCTGTGCGAAAACTGAATCCTATCGATCGAACAATGTGCAAAGAACATCACTTGTAGATTATATCAATTTTATTATAGACACTGGTCTTGTCTTTGACATGATCAGCAATATATATATATTTTTACCGACCAGGTAATACATGTAAATATGTTAACCTCCAATATGTGAGACTAATGCTTGACTAAGCCTTTTACTCAATAGAAGCTCAGCCAGTTTGGATAGATGCTTTTTGCAGGGCATGTACACTGTTCTGCAAATAAACTTAATCATAATCCAAATCGTTGATGAAAAGTCTCTGAAATCTACCTCTTTATCTCTCTGATACTCCAATGCACATTATCCTTCAGATCTTATCCCGACCAAGGAGGTTCATGTCTTGGCCGGAAGGTTCCACGCTCTCGATGCACCCAAGCCTTTCCATCCCTTACGTGTCCTACAACGACGGTTACCAGAGTAAGTATCAACTGCTGTAGCATCTTTATTTTCACTTCTCTTTTAAGCTGGTTCCTGTACGTTTTTGTGTATGATCAAACTTTTGGTTTGTTGATTCTCACTTGAGTTATATCGTTTGTTAAAGCACGCTAACAATTGTTTGTTGACAGAGGGCTCCTTGTACCTTGGTTTCCCGCTGAGTCTCAGATTACCCACGGCGCCCCTGAGATTTATAGGATCAGGGGGGCCCCTCGTTCGCCGTTCCCTAGACCAGCACAGGAACTGGAGCTTTAGCATTCTAGAGGATGGCCTCAACACGTAAGTTACGCTCTCCCCGTCTCACTGTTCAAGGCATGAAGAAGCACCAATTGGAAAAAAATACATGCTTTTTGGTTATGAATAGTTTTTACTACCATTACTAAAGTTGTTTTTTTACATTTCCTTAACAACTTGAACTTCTACTTTATTGTCTACTGTACAGGGTAATTTGATTCAACAACGTAGAGAAACGGTAATCCAAATCCCAAATAGATATGTACTGGACATTTTCAAAGAATCTGAGCAACATGTCAGTACCAATAAAGATACTATAAAAGAGTCCGTGCAAGCGTCAGAGTTCCCCGAGAGTCATCGCCTGATTCGTGTCTTCCAGCGCTGGTCTGCCCGGGAGAGCGTGTGTGCTGAAGACCGTGTGTGACTTCGCGCGCCAACCGATTGATGATTTGGGACTCCTCGGTGACATCATCAATTTGATCTTCTCGTAAGTAGGACTATCTTCACGTGGTTTATATTTGGCATAATCTCTCTCTCCTTGTTTTAGAGAGAATTTTTGTCCGTGTATATGAGACTGAGGAGACTATTAAGAGCACGGAGCCAAAGTAGTGTTCCGGTAAATTGTTACGTTTAGCTCTTCAGTGCACGGTGAAAGTCCTTTCTAATCCTTTGCAAATATTATTCTACTTATGTCTATCAAAACATGTCATCTAGTTTAAGATAAGTGTATCTATCTATATAGATAAATATATTGATAGATAGATGCTGATACATTACTGAAATAAGATGCCTTTATCGGCTCAACTAACAACCTCAGGGCGGGGTACGGCGAAGGATCGGAAGGCATGCACGAATTCGTGATGGCGGAGGAGGTGGGGCGTCGTGAGGGAGACTGCGAAGGACGCTACACCGAGTGCCCTGTAGGAGTGTCAGGTCTCCTTCAGAGCGGCCTCTCCTACCTCCTCGCCGGCGTCGCAAATGCTGGCTCACGCGGCAACAGCCTCTGACAGCAAAAATCTTAACAGGAGAATAAAAGATGATGATGATAATCACGGTAGAATTAGATAGTTTATTGTATATAATTGTTATAGATTTCTGTTACGTTTCCAAATAATCATGACGATCTGCCAGAGGACCGGGAAATGAGACTTCCTTGTTGCGGCCTTGCCATCAAGTTTTTTTTTCTGCAATAGAGGCAACACGGAACAATTAGTTAAGTGGTATTAGTTATTTATTAGTTGTATGACAGTGACAAATGACGTACGTATGTTTGAGCAAAGTTAACAATCAAAGTCATTGCATTAATAAATGTGTATATCTGAAATTTGACGTATTTCCTCTTATCGTTTTCACAATTATGATGGAAAGAAATACAGTATTTGCGTTTTGATTAAAAAAGCTTCCAAGGTAAAGATGTATTTTTCGGACATTATACCCTCTTGTGAAAATGCGGTCTTCATATACATACTGCACATACACACACACACACACATGCATATATATATATATATATATATATATATATATATATATATATATATATATATATATATATTTATATATGTGTGTGGTGTGTGTGTGTGTATGTATGTATATGTATATATATATATATATATATATATATATATATTATATATATATATATCTATCTATATATACTATCTATCTATATATATATATATATATATATATATATATATATATATATATATATATATATATATATATATATATATATGTATATATATACGTATATATACATATATGTATATGTATATGTATATATAAAATATATAATGTATATATTATATATATATATATATATATATATATATATATATATATATATGTGTGTAGTGTGTGTGTATGTATGTATATTATGTATATTATATATATATATATATATATATATATATATATATATATATATATATATATATATATATATATAC
>NW_028234427.1:18784546-18787046 GCF_977035675.1 Penaeus japonicus | reverse complement strand
GTGTTCAGAGGGATGTCCAGATTTGTTTATTTCTCTTTTTTCCTTCTGAGTTTCTTTCAATGTTTGTGTTTTGTGTTCTCTTCCTATCTGTTTGATTTTTCTTCTCTTTTCCTTTCGTTTCTTTCTTTCCCCGCTCTTTCAGTCCGTTTATGTGTATATTCATCTTTCTGGTCCTGTGTCTGTCCGTCTAACTATTCATCCTTTTTGCTTTGCCTCTGTTTCTCCCTCCCTCTCCCTCTTCTCTCTTACACTTCGCACTGCATTCAATGAATAATCAACCTCTTCACTTCTACCATTGCGTAACAAAAACAACGCAAACTGTTACTGTCAAAGTAACGTCGAGTTCTCTCTCGCCTTTGCCACGCAGGTCCTCCTCTCCCGGCAGCGCAGGTTCCTCTCGTTCCCCAAGGGCTCCAGGCTGGTGATGTCTTTCGTTCTCCGCATGCCCGTCAAGACCATCAACGGCAACAGTGAGTGCCCTTTATCTTTCCTTTGGTCTTATGAGATTTCCGAAAAGGCATCGTCTATGCTATCATATATAACAGATAAGCATCTAACGTGTGGTTTTCATAGATTAAGATATCAAGAGTATTAGCACATGTGATGTATGCCAGAAACCTGACTAGATATTGTTCTTGTTTATGAAGGCCTACTGGAATTGTTCTTCCAATTGTTTCCATCGTTCCGTCCAGCCCTCAGTTTGTACATTGGGACGCCCTTCCGCCTCGCGCTGCCGAGCGGTGTTCTAATGTTCAGGCGTTCGAACGCTACAACTACGCCTACGCCCACAACCACCACTCCGCCGTCCAGCGGTTATGGCGCCTACGAGGCCAACACGCGCTTCGACGACCATCAGCCTGGTAGTAGTTACAGCTCTTACGGCGAGGGGGACTATTATAGTCGAAACGACCAGGATGGAGGTTCCGGTTACTTCGGAGGCTACGGGAGGAGGTCGATCGACTCGGAACGACGAGCAGGCTTCGCTATTATTCAAAATGGATTGGACAAGTGAGTACCGCTGTCTATTGTGTGTTACCTGCACGTATAGTATAGTCATCACGCGTATACAAGTGCAGGACCACTCACTTAATTGGTGCGATGACTCATTTACCCAATATTCATTTTTCTTTTTCTTTGCGAACCTTTTCTTTATATAGATTATCAACTATCACAAAGCCTCCTTGGTCCGACATTCATTTCTTTTTATACGACTCCGATTTTCATATATCAAATAATAAATCAATACTGGGAATCACCTAACTGATATCCCTTTTTCCTCTACGCCAGTCTCGGGTTGCCGGGGAGAGCCTGTCTTCTGCGAGCCGTGTGCGAGGTCGCCGAGGAGCCAGTGGATGAGCTTGGCGCAGTCGGGGATATTCTCAATTTGATATTTGCGTGAGTTAGTTAACGAATGTATTTTTTCAAATATCTTTTTTATATTCATGTGGAAAAGAACATTTAAAGTTTATATACATATTTTTTTTTCACGTGTTTCTTTGTTTCTATATATATATATGTATGTACTGTATGTACGTATGTATATATATATATATATATATATATATATATATATATATATATATATATATATATATATATATGTATATTATCTTAATGTTTCTTCCTCTTTTATCTTAAGATTTCCTGAGTCAATTGAACATTAATTATCTGTTCCGTCTTTGTTTCTATGTTGGCCTGTACGTCTACCTGTTAATTTGTTTGTCCGTTTGCCCTCCCGTCTCTCTCTCATTGTTTCTTTCTCACTCTCATTTTTTTTTTCTCTTTTTCTTCTTGCACTATTAATTACACACACACACACACACACACACACACACACACACACACACACACACACACACACACACACACACACACACACACACACATACACACACACATACACACACACACACACACACACACACACACACACACACACACACACACACACACACACACACACACACACGCACACACACACACACACACACACACACACGTACACACACATACACACAAACACACTCAGAGGTTGGTTAGCATCTTTTATTGTGATGAAAAAAATCATATTTTTCTTTTTATAATATATGTGAAAAAGAGGGTTCATCTAAATACATCCCGATTTAAATGACTCTCGACCCCTCTCCCTACTACAACCTCCCCCTCAAAAAAAAGAAAAAAGAAAAAAAAAGAGAGAGAGAGAGAGAGAGAGAGAGAGAGAGAGAGAGAGAGAGAGAGAGAGAGAGAGAGAGAGAGAGAGAGAGAGAGAGAGAGAGAGAGAGAGAGAGAGAAAAACAACGGATTTAATTCTCACGTCAAGTAGCGGCCAGAACGAACGAAACCTTCCCCCTACTACTGGTCGGCTTCACTAACAGAACAAAACGTCCCCAGAGCTGGCTATGGCGAGGGATCGGAAGAAATGCAAGAGTTCGCAGTAGCAGAGGAGAGAGGGCGTCGCGAAGGAGACTGCGAAGGACGTTATAGTGAATGTCCTTTATCC
>NW_028234427.1:18772046-18777046 GCF_977035675.1 Penaeus japonicus | reverse complement strand
GGGGGCGTGTCCAGGAGAGGGAAGTTGGGGGGGGGGGGGCAGGGAGAGAAGGAGGGATCAGAGGGTGAGGGGGGTCTCTTCCTCCACGTGTAGCGGCGGTGTACGTGCTCTCAGTGAGTCAGTGTGTCAGCGTTAGTGTTCTCTGTCGGATCCTCTGTTGTATTTGTGTTTCATCTTTTCGGTTTGTGTGGTGTTGCTGGTCGCTTTGTCGGCTGGAATCGGACACCGCGAGGGAAAAAACGCACTGTAGGATGATACTTTTCTCTTTTTAATATGATATGAAGTGATTTCCCACCTTTTTTCGGTGGATTAAAAGAATCAATGAATGCAGACACAGTTCGAAAAGCGGCTCGAGAATAAGATACAAACAATAACATTTTCCTCAAATCCTTTCCACAGGCGAGTGAAGACAGAACCCGCAACCGTCTCCGGAAAGATGAGAGTCGTGCAGATCGTCGCTTTATGGGCGTGTGTGTGCCCGTGGGATGGCGTGAGGGCGGACATGTGCGACAGAAGGGACAGGAGGAATCTCAGGGGGTGGAAGGGGGACGTCGGGGACCTTCAGTTCTTCCCCGGCGGGACGGCGAGGGATAGACTTCAGGTGAGTGACGTCCGTCGAATGAAGAGACTTAGGAGGCCATCGGAATGCAGGACAGACTGTATTTTGATTCATTGTATTGGCTGTATTTCTAATCTCATTCTACATACGTTTTAATTATCTGTCTCAAGATAGGGATTGAACAGGTTATTGAATAGACTATATAAATAAAAGGGATACAAGCAGAAAGGAATGTATGTCAAGAGCACTTAGGGAGAACGTACGGATACTGCTGTAGAGAAAGAGGAGCAACATGCAAAGAGACAGGAATTGAGGAAAGAATCAAGAAAATGATTAAAGGGAGGAAACAGAAAATCAGATATAGATATAAGATAATCTGTAGATATTTTCTGAGATATGAAGAACGATTGAATAGAGATGTTTAAGATAATGCAGTAGAGTGCAGAATTCCGATTGTCTTTCTCGTTTCGATTTCCGTAATGTACATTGGTTATTACAAACACTCCCCCTCTGAAATACACTACATAACCACGCTTACACAAACACCGGTTCACCTTCCGAAAAACACTCGATACAGGCACACCCACACAAGCAGAAACTTCCTTCTATAATACAACCAATATAGCCACACTCATTCAGACACTCAACCAACATAAATACACTCACGCAAATACCTTCCGAAAAACATACTTCACTCACATAGGAATTAATTCAATCACTCTCAAAGACCTTTATTTTCTGTCATTGCGAGACACTGATCTGTTTTCTTTGTATTTCTTACGATAAGTACTGTAAATGAATTAATATATTCGTGGATATTTCTGCGATTTACATGCATGCTATAGCTTAGAAGATATACATGTTTATATTGATTGTTGTTGTATATTTTTCTGTTAATAACTAAAGTAATTGTATATTGGACCAAATAGAATTAATTGTATTTATTGCACTGTATTAATGTTTTGTGTTCAGTAGGATATCATAATGAAATGAGTTCAACAATCTCCCTTTCCTCACACTCCCCGCAGCTTCACCATCGCGTGCGCCGTTTCCTGAGTTTTCCGACTGGCTCCGTCCTCACAGTCACCCCGAAGCTCACTATCCCTTGGTACAGTAGGCTCAATGGCGATATAAGTAAGTATAAGTGCGTCAGTACCAGGGAGGGAGATTGAGAGTGCGGGAGTGTGAGAATAAGTCGGGGAGTTTTGAGGGAAGGGGGAAAAAGAGAGGGAAATTATGACGAAAAAGTGTTAAAGTGAGAGAGTGTGTTGGGGTATTTTGTGAGGAGAACGACAAGCGGGGAGTAATGATGACAAAAAGTTTGTGAGATTGAGAGGGTGAGTGAAGGAGTTCTGTCATAGTAATGACAAGGGATGGGAGTGAAAGAGGTAGTGGAACTTGTGTGGAGTGTGAAGAAGCTGGGCTAAGTGTGCGAGACTCTGACTGATTTTTAAAGTAAAAGGAAAAGTAAGTGAAAAGTATTTAACTGTAGAGGAGTGAGTGACAAATATATATATGAATTTTCCTGTTAAAATGTGTGCCTATGTGAATTATAAATCGTCCATACTATTAGCCCCAAAATGAATTAATCCCAATCTCTGGCATAAAATCCATAAAACTCAAACCAACGAACAACCCGCATCTACTTCCCCCCCCCCCCCCCTCTCCCTCCAGCTGGGAGTCAGCTCTACGCTTTCCCGATCGAGCTCAACCTCCCGAACTCGACCCTTCGCTTTGCCACTCGAGACAGACGCCCGGGAAACATGTACGGTAGCGGCATGATGGGCGGAGGGGACAGCAGCAGTAGCAGTGCCAGTAGCAGCAGCAGCAGCAGTAGCAGCAGTAGCACTGATACTACCACAAGGAGACCTGTTTTCGGTGGGCTCGGTCTCAATAGGTATGACAGCAATACTTATGATCAGAACAGTATTTACGGCAGTGCTAACAGTGACGGGGGCGCGTACGGCTATGCAGGGGCATACGGGAATGCCCATACTGGCATCTACGGCGCTAGCGGCAGTGACAGTAGCACTTATGCTCACCTCTACGACACTGGCAGCTATCCATACGGCCATGGCAGTGCATACGGCAACAGTGACAGCAGTGCTTACGGCCAAGGAGCTTCCCACAGCAACAATGGTGGCAATCCCTACGCCCACGGAGCTACTTACAGCAACAGTGACGGCAGTACTTACGCCCACGGAGCTACTTACAGCAACACTGATGGCAGTACTTACGCCCATGGAGCTACTTACAGCAACACTGACGGCAATACCTATGGCCATGGAACTACTTACAGCAACAGTGACGGCAGCACCTACGGCCATGGAGCTACTTACAGCAACAGTGACGGCAGCACCTACGGCCACGAGCCAACGGGGGGCAGCGGAGACGCGCACGAAGGGGCTTCCCACGTGATCTACAGCCGATCCATCGACGACCAGCGGGTCACCGGCTTCACGTTCCTGATGAAGATCATGGACAAGTAAGTAGCGAAGGAACAAGGAGGGTCGGGGGACTATAGAAGCAGGAGCAGTAGAGAGGAAGAAATAAGTAAGAAAAACGGTAGAACTGGTAGGAAGAGGAGAAAATTAAAGGAGGATGAATAGAAAGGAAGAAATAGGTTTAAAGAAAATGCAGAAATCAGTAAAAAAAAGTAGATTATTAGTAAGAAATCACTCAAATTTCATCCTTCTGTTAACCACAATGACTTTCTTCAAACAACCTTTCATACCATTCTAATAATCATAACAATCTAACATAATACCATGATATACCATAAAGTAATAATCCACCATAACGTAACAAATTACCACAATCAAATTCATTCTCACACAACGCCCATCTCTCGCCAGCCTGGGCTTGGACGGGCGTGCGTGTCTCCTGCGGGCGGTGTGCGAAGTGGCCGAGGAACCCGTGGCCGACCTGGGCGTCACGGGAGAAGTCGTCAATCTCTTCTTCAGGTGAGAAGAGGGGCGGGGTGGAGCAGAGGGAGGGGGAGGGGGAGAGAGGGAGGGGGAGAGAGGGAGGGGAGAGAGGGAGGGGGAGAGAGGGAGGGGGAGAGAGGGAGGGGGGAGGGAGTGGGGGAGGGGGAGAGAGGGAGAGAGGGGGAAGGGAGTGGGGGAGGGGGAGAGAGGAAGAGGGAGGGTGAGAAGGAGGGGAAGGGGGGATGGAGTAGGGGAGGGGTAGGGGTAGGGGAGGGGTAGGGAGAGGGGAAAAGGGAGGCAGAGGGGAGGATAGGGAGGGGGAGAGGAAAAGAGAGCGAAAGGGAGAGAAAGAGGGAGAGGGAGAGGGAGGGGGAGAGGGAGAGGGAAAAAGAGAGGGAGAAGGAGAGGGAGAAAGAGAGGAAGAGCGAAAGGGAGAGGGAGAGGGAGGGGGAGAGGAAGAGGAAAAGGGAAAAGAAGAGGAAGAGGGAGGGAAGGGGGAGGGGAGGGAGAGGGGAGGGGGAGGATAGGGAGAGAAAAGGAAGAACGAAAGGGAGATAAAGAAGGAGAAGGTGAGGTCGAGGGCGAAGAAGAGAGGGAAAGGATGAGAGAAAGTGAGAGTGAGATAATGAGAGTGAGAGAGAGAGAGAGAGGGAAAAGGGGGAGTTGGAGTGAGAGATAGGGAGAGAGAGGATGAAGCAGAGAAATAGGGAGAGAAAGAAGGAGAGAAAGGGAGAGAAAGAGAGCCAAATATCTTCCAATCCCAAACCAGCCTCCTTACCCCCCTCCCCAAGGGAATTCCCTCATCCACTCACATTTCTGCCTCCGTCTCTTCCAGCGCCGGCTATGGCAGCGGCGACGGCCAGCTGGCGGAGTTCGTGAAGGCCGAAGAGAGGGGGCGCCGGGAGGGGGACTGCGAGAGCCTGTACCCTGCCTGCCCCTACCGCCTCATGGAGCTCGTCACCGCCTCCATGTCGTACTTCCATCATGGCATGGCGCATGTGGGCAAGTCCGGCGGTGCTTCCGCGACCTTCACTTGAGCTTCGGGAATTTACGTCTACACCACACTACATGCACATACATATGCTCGTGCACACATGTTAGAAAAAGGAATATGCATATATGCATATAACAGGAAACACACACACACACACACATACACACACACACACGCATACACATACACCACATTGGCGTACAGAGATATGAAAGAAACACGAACATCACAGATCTCTTGTAAAACAATTTTCGAATTCTGTCTCGAACAACCAAAGAATGTGACTCACTGGTTAGAGTAAGCGGGTTTCGAAGCTTCATTCAATGTACTTACAGTAAGTATGTACGATTACAGGCTGTAAAACGCAAGCTCTAGTAAAAAAAAGTGGGTCACGCTAAACAAATAGTAAAACTAGAGACGAAAAAATAAACAAAATTAAAGACGTATTGTATTTATCTATCTATTTATTTATTTATTTACATCATCATATTACTTAGATGTATAGATTTTTTGTTATAAT
>NW_028234427.1:18759546-18762046 GCF_977035675.1 Penaeus japonicus | reverse complement strand
TATATATATATATGTATATATATATGTATTTATGTATATATATATACATACATATATAAATATATATAATATATATATATATATATATATATATATATATATATATATATATATATATATACAATGATCAATTATCGTTGTATATTGGTCAAAATGTATAAATCTAATAATCTAACAACATATACTCTTAGATATATTTCTCCTAAATTACCCATCCTGGTAGCGTGGATAGAACGTGAAAATTGGATATATGACCTATTAATTAAGATTTAACTGACACTAACCCAAAAAATAGGGAAAAGCAAAGAAAAGAAGAGAGATTGGTGAATAAGGTGAATATATATATAAACACACACACACATATACACACACACACACACTAACACACACACGCACACACACACGCACACACACACACACACATATATATATATATACATACATATATATATGTATATATATATATATATATATATATATATATATATATATATATATATATATATATATATATATATATATATATATATATAGATAGATAGATAGATAGATATATATAAAGAGAGAGTGAGTGAGAGAGAGAGAGAGAGAGAGAGAGAGAGAGAGAGAGAGAGAGAGAGAGAGAGAGAGAGAGAGAGAGAGAGAGAGAGAGAGAGGGGGGGGGGTGTAAGAGATGATAAGAGATGAGGAGAAGAGAGGAAAAGAAAAGAGAATAGCAGAGAAGAAAGAAACGGGACGAAAGGAACATAAGAAAATAGACATAAACATAGAGAGAACAGTAGCATATGATCACGCAAAACAAAGACATTACAGATAGAGACTGATAAATAGTAATAATGAAAGAAATGAAAAGAAGGCAAAAGAAGAAAGAAATTCCCTCAGTGATTATTGGTCTAAGAACTCCACCTAGTGACAGCGAGCCTAAGCACCGGCCTCTCCGCCTGGCTGGTGGATATGATGAGGAGGAGCCGAATGGCAGGCTGGACCAGAGACCGTAAAATACAAGTGATAGAATACAGGAGTTACCCCTCTATTCTCCACGGCACGTCGCGTTTTTTGTTGATGTCGCATGGCCAATGTGGCTGGTAATTTCTTTTTTTTTTTTTGGTTCCTTTGTGAATATTCTTTCGTTGTTGTTGCATGAACTTTTATCTTGCGATTCTGGAATTCTTTTCGTTTTGAGCTAAATCTAGTTTTCGTGTGTGGTGTTATTTGGTATGTCTTCTCATTTCGAATATAATTTCTGAGAGTTACAGTTTTGAATTGAATTTCCAACTTTCTCGTGGCTTGTTTGCCATATTTTATTACATAGTCAAAGTAATCATATTTCCTTACCATCATTTTACTTGCTTTTCTTGTATATTTTGGGCACCATCTGTTGCCTCCAATATGAGACAGTATTTTTTTTTTGAATCTTATTATCCATTTTATGCAACAGGAAATCTATTTATCTATTTATCTTTTTGTTTTCAGTCCTTCTGTTTTCCGACTTTCTGAACGTTTATTTCAGTTGCAGTAGCGCAGGTATTTATGTCATCTCTCAGTCTCTCTCTCTGTATTTGTCTATCTCTCACTCCTTTTATCTTTCTTTCATTTTCCCTCTCTCTCTCTCTCTTTCTTTTTTCTCCCTCTCTTTGTATCTATCTGACTGTTTCTTTTTTTCCTTTCTCCCTTCCCCGCCCTCCCTCTCTCATTCCCATTCTGTTTCCATTTCCTCTTCCCTTTCCCATTTGCAGTCCCATTTTCCTTTCCTTTATCATCACATGCCATTCCCTTTTAAACCAGCAAAGCCTGCGTGTGTAATCACCCCCCCCCCCCCTATATTCACCTCCTTCCCATTCCTCTCCCTCCCGTCCATCCCCGCGGTAGCAACACTAATGGAAGAGGGGCAAGGAAGGGAAAGAGAAGGGGAGGGAGGGGTGAAGGAGGGGGTGAGGGAGGGGTGAAGGAGGGGGTGAGGGAGGGAATCTTAATCCTCGTATCCTCGACTAACCGCTGAAATGAATGAACAATGATAGAAAGACCATTGAAAAAATAATCGTTTTATTGCTGCAACTAATGCCTCTTTCAAGTCTCTCCTTCACCGCTATAATTATTACAAATGTGGGAATAATAACGACATAATCACCACTAATACTGGTTGCAACAATTGTGTATCATTACAGTACTCAACCTAAACAAGTTATTATTTTCCACCAAGGAATCAAATTAGAACATCCATCTAGCTTACCTTGGTCTAATTAATTCTCATTTGTCTCATTAATTTACTATCGCAGACAGTATAGCCACAGACTGTTTTTATCGACTATTTTGTTAAATATTCTGTTTTTTTCCATAGACATCAAAATTAAAAGAAAAATGTATGTACTATCTATCTTTAATTTCTTATAGGCTAGTATCGATCATTAATTAAAATATCATGCTATTACGACATGAAAATTAACTGAATAAAAATGGAAAGAGAGAGAGAGAGAGAGAGAGAGAGGTGAATAAACTAACA
>NW_028234427.1:18744546-18752046 GCF_977035675.1 Penaeus japonicus | reverse complement strand
TATATATTATATATATATATGATATATATATTATGAGTAGGTAGATAGATGATAAGATATCAAAGGATTACAGATACCCAAGGCACGAAAGGTACACAGAAAGAGACAAAGAATCAAAGGACAGAAACAGACAGACCGAAACAGACAAATCGACTGACAATCTGAACCCCTCCCCCCTCCCCTTCCCCCTCCTCCCTACCCCCACCTCCACCATCCCATCCCATCCCCCTACTAACCTCAATGCTCATCCACAGATCGAATCTCTGACAGCATCCGCGACGTCGCTCCCACGCCGTGACACCCGATCTCGGAAACATTCATGAGACGTATAGAAAAGAAGAAAAAAGAAGGAAAAGAAGAGGGAAAAGAGAAAAGAGAAAGGAGAAGAGAGAAAATAAGGAAAGGGGATCTACGGGAAAAAATATTGACGCAACGCAAGCGACTATTATGAAAAAAAAAAAAAAAAAAAAAAAAAATGGAGAAACTTCAAATGGAGAGAAATTTTGAAGATGATGAATGGATGAGCAAGGAAATTGTGGGGATTGGGGAAGGAGAGGAAGAGGAAGGGGAGGAGGAGGTAGAAGGGGAGGAGGAGGAAGGGGAGGAAGGGGTAGGGGAGGAAGGATAAGGTAAGGAGGGAGAAGGGGGAAGGGGATGATGAGGAAGGAGAGGAGGGGAAGAAGGGTACGGGAGAGTTGAGAAGGAATGGAGGATGAAGGAGGAGGAAAGGGAGAAAGAGGTAGGGAAAGGAGGGGGAAGGAGGGAGGAGAAGATAGGGGAGCAGAAGAAGAAGAAGAAGAAGAAGAAAAAACAAAAAAGGAGGAGGAGGAGGTGGTGGAGTGAGGAGGAGGAAGAGAGAGGAGGAGGAAGAGGAGGAGGAGGAAGAGTAAGAGTAAGAGGAGGAGGAGAAGGAACAGGAGGAGTAAGGAGGAGGAGGAGGAGGAAGGTAGAGGAGGAGGAAGAGGAGTAGGAGGAAGAGGAGGAGGAGGAAGAGGAGAAGGAGGAAGAGGAGGAGGAGGAAGAGGAAGAGGAGGAGGACGAGGAGGAGAAGGAGGAGGAGGAGAAGGAAGAGGAGGAGGAGGAAGGAGGGAGGGAGGAGGAAAAGGAGGAAGAAGCGGAGGAAAGAGAGAGGAGGAAGGAAGAGGTGGAGAGGGAGGGAGGAAGGGAGAGGAGGAGGAAGAGGAGTAGGAGGAATAGTAGGAGGAGGAAGAGGATGAGGAGGAAGAGGAGGAAGATGAAGAGGAGGAGGAGGAGGAGGAGGAGGAGGAGGAGGAGGAGGAGGAGGAGGAGGAAGAGGAGGAGGAGGAGGAGGAGGAGGAGGAGGAGGAGGAGGAGGAGGAGGAGGAGGAGGAGGAGGAGGAGGAGGAGGAGGAGGAAGAAGAAGAAGAAAAGGAAGAGAAGAAGGAGGAAGAGGAGGAGGAGGAGAAAGAAGAAGGAGAGGAGGATGAGGGGGACGGGGAGGAGGAAGAAGAAGAAGAAGCAGAAGAAGAAGAAAAAGCAGAAGAAAAAAAAGAAGAAGAAAAAGAGGAGGAGAAGAATGAGGAAAAGAAGAAGGAAGAAATAGAAGAAGAGGAGGGGGAGGAGGGATAGGGCAGGAATTGGGAAGGAGGAAGGGGTAAAAATGAGGAGAGGGAGGACGAAGGAGATCAGGGAGGAGGGAGGAGAGGAGGAGAGAAGAGGAGGAGGAAGTAGGAAAAAGAAGAGTAGAAGGAGGAATAGGGGAGGAATAGGAAGAGGAGGAGGAGGGAGGAGGAAGTAAGAAAAAGAAGAGTAGAAGGAGGAGTAGGAAGAGGAGGAGGAGGAAGTAGAAGTAGGAAGAGGGGGAGCAGGAAGTAGAAGTAGGAAGAGGAGGAGGATCAGGGAGGAGGAGTAAGAAGAGAAGGATGACGAGGGAGGAGGAGTAGGAAGAGGAGGTGGAGGAGGGAGTAGAAGTATGAAGAGGAGGAGGAGGGAGGAAGAGTAGCAAGAGGAGGAGGGAGGGGGAGTAGAAAGAGGAGGAGGAGGAGGGAGGAGGAGTAGGAAAAGAAGGAGGAGGGAGGAAGAGGAGGAAGAGGAGGAGGAGGGAGGAGGAGTAGAAAGAGGAGGAGGAGGAGGGAGGATGAGTAGGAAAAGAAGGAGGAGGGAGGAAGAGGAGGAAGAGGAGGAAGGAGGAGGGAGCAGTAGGAAGAGGAGTAGGAGGAGAAAGATTAAAAGGAGGAAGCGGAGTGAGCTTCTGCGTCGACGTAATGGCGCGTAAAAAGCCATAAATCAAGTGGACGTTAAGCACACACAGCCAAGCATCTCTGCCTCCTTGTCAGCGGATGAGAGTCTTTGCAAGAGCCGAGATGAGGCTCGTGTTTCCGCCCAAAGGCTTTATATTATACCCAGGAAGGAAGTGGAGAAGGAGAGAGAAAGAGGGAGAGTGAGATAGATAGATAAATGGATAGATAGATAGATAATTAGATAGATAGATAGATAGATAGATAGATAGATAGATAGATAGATAGAGAGAGAGAGAGAGAGAGAGAGAATGAGAGAGAGAGAGAGAGAATGAGAGAGAGAGAGAGAGAGAGAGAGAGGGAAGGAGAGGAGAGGGAGAGGGAGAGAGAGAGAGAGAGAGAATGAGAGAGAGAGAGAGAGAGATAGAGAGAGGGAAGGAGAGGGAGAGGGAGAGCGAGAGAGAGAGAGAGCGAGAGAGAGAGAGAGAGCGAGAGAGAGAGAGAGAGAGCGAGAGAGAGAGAGAGAAGAAGAAGAAGAAGAAGAAGAAGAAGAAGAAGAAGAAGAGAGAGAGGGGGAGAGACACACAAAAAGGAAGAAAATCACAACACAAAACAAAATTAGCTGCAAAGTCAACATGCAACAATGCAGACTCACTTCCTCTTTACAAAAGCGGCAAAGACGGACAAAACCTTACGAGGCTAAATCGCTGTTTAGAGAAAATACATTGGGTAGGAATTAAGGAAGAAAAAGAAATAGAAGGAGGTGGAGTGGGTAGAAGAAGAGGAAGAAGAAGAAGAAGAAGATAAATAAGAGGAAGGAATGAGGAGGAAGAAGCGGAGGGAAAAGGGGAGGAAGAGGAAATAAAGGAAGAAGAATAGGAGGAAGGAGAGAAAATTAAGAATAGGATAACGAAGAGAAGGAATAAGTAAGGAGGAGAAACAGTAGGAGAAGGAAAGAAGGAGTAGGAAAGTATTTGGAAGAGAAGGAGAAAAACGGAGCTGAAATAAAGAATAAGAACAAAAACAAAATCACGGGCCATTTTAGTGTGTGTCAGAAATTCGTCTGTTGAATAACGTGCATTTTGTTACCATCAATATGCACGGAATCGGATATCCTGCTATAAGCACTTTATATTCATTTACCGGTCGCATGTGAAGCGAATGATATACTTGCAATATTAGACATACAGTCGTGTCATAAAT
The DNA here is from genome assembly GCF_977035675.1 of Penaeus japonicus. Lineage (NCBI taxonomy): Eukaryota > Metazoa > Arthropoda > Malacostraca > Decapoda > Penaeidae > Penaeus > Penaeus japonicus. The sequence goes on along the minus strand of NW_028234427.1, from coordinate 18,748,645 downwards.
GATGCTCATTTCCATTTTTTTCTCAATTCAGGACAACATCCCCCCCCCTCTACAGCACCACGTCAGTAATCCTTCACATAATCGCACTTTCTACCGCCGACACGAGACGCCGCACGCGCACACGGTCGTACAGGAAAAGAGCGTCCCGCCGCAGGCCCTCACGCGATTGGTCGATGGGTTCCGGGTCTGAATGGTGACGGACGCGCTTCTCTCGGGCGCCTCTCCGTATCCGTGTAGCAGGTGTGGAGGTCCTACAGGTCTCTGGAAACCTCTCAGTCTCGGCCAGGTACTTGTGGTGATCTGTTGTACTCCGCTCGGAAGCTCGTGTCCCCCGCCCCGTTTTCTGCAGGTAAGGTGATGCGGATGCCGAGACATGAAAAGGCTGGTCGAAAAAGAGGATGGAAAGAGAGAGATAGAGAGGAAAATGCGTTTGTGTTGTATTGGAATTGGGAAGCGTCTAGAAATCGAGGGTAAAGGGGAGGGGGACGGGGGGGGAGGGGAGGGGCCGGGAGGTATGGTGCTGGACATGCTTACAGCGTATTGGCTGGCCGTGTTAAGTTTTCCGAGTGTCTGTGTTGATGCTGTCTCCACCAAGTGTACCTCCGGTTGTTGTCCATATGTGTGCCAGACGTCTGGTTGTGGCTGCAGGTAAGTGGTTTGCTCTTTCATTTTGTGGTTGTCAGAGCGGAGGTGCATAAACTTTCTTTTTTCTAGTCTAATTTCGCCATTATTAGTCCCTATCTGTTATGACTAAGCTTCTATCTGTTTAATGTTATCTTCATCTATTTATATATATTTTCTTTTATGGGATTATCCTTCGGTTTCACTCTTGTCCTTACTCTGTCCTTTTTTCCTGCTTAGGATATATCTTTTTCCTTTTTTTACGTTAGTCCTGAAACTTCCTTCTCCTGCTTTTTCCCTTTCCTCTTTTTATATTCTTTACATCCCTCTTCATTTTCCTCCACGTGTTACCTTTTTTCTACCTCTTATTATCGGCCGTCATTCCTTTGTCAGCCATTTTGACATGCTGAGTGGAGAGAATGATAGTTATTTTTCTTGTTTCGTATCAGTTGCTATCATCATCCTGTGAAATAGATTTGAGATTATGTCTGTAAAAAATAAACTCACTCCAGAAAGAAAAGAAAAAAAAGAATAAGAAGAGGAAAAGAAAGCTTGAAAAACAATGCATACCATGATTAAGTTCGGAGGAATATGAATGATCAGGATAAAGAGAATAAGAAATGTTACAGTCAAAAAAAGAACAGCATGATACTCATGATAAAGAATAAAAGGCCGACTCCAATAGTAAAAAAAACAAAACATACCAACATGAATAATCCTAATAATCATAAAGAGAAAAACTCCGATAAGATAACCATTCCAAAAGCAACAACACGAAGCAAAGAAGGAAAAAAAAAAATCCGTAAATAACGCACAAACGGCAGCCACCTTTGGGCAAGTCAGTCACGGTCGAGGCAGAACAAGTCACGTTGCAGCGATAAGCCCGAACGAAAGCCATGGTCACAATCAGCAGTCTGCGATAAGAGAGATAAGCGCTTCTTTTCGTGGCTTGGCGGGGCAGAGCGAGATAGGGCCGGCGCGTGTGTGCTTCGAGATATTTCGTCACGTTATGACTTGGGGAAGGAGAGGTTTTTAGCTAACGGATGGGGAAATGTCGGATATTAATTATCATTACTATCATTTTCTCTATTTTTAATATTTTTTGTCGGATGACATTCTTTCTCTTTCTCTGTCTGTCTGTCTGTCTCTCTTTTTCTCACTCCCTCCCTCCTTCCCTTCCTTTTACTCCCTTCCTATTTCCCTCTCTCTCTCTCCTTCACCTCCTCCATCCTTCTACTATCATCTCCCTCCCCCTTCCTTTCCTCTCCCCCCCCTTCCGCGAAAGATGAATGTACACGGAAGCTATGATAATTACAAGCATTAGCTGCACCTAGGCTGCGAGCTCATTGGCTACCGAGGTGATGACGTCATACGGAAGAATTCGCTGTGTCCGGTCGACTCACCTTCTATACCATTCGTTAGTCCATTGCATTTGTACGGTTTGTTTTTCTTTGAGATTTTGTTTGCAATAGTGATGGTTATATTTGCAACACCAAGAGTGATTTCAATAATGGCGATAGTGGTGATCAGAATAGTATCATCGGTGATTATTGTGATGTTTTAAGAAATGATGATGATAATAATGATAACTAATGGTGGTGATAATTATGATTATGACAATAACGATTATGATAATAATGACAATAATTTTATAATAATAAAGATAATACTGATAATGATAACAGTAACAATAATAGTAACAATAATAATAATAATGATGATAACAAAAACAACAACAATGACCACAACGATACCAATATCAATAAGAATACTAACAATAATGATAATAATGATAATGATGATAATTATGATAACATTAATAATGCTAATGATGATATAAATGATGATGATAATACTTATGATAAGGATAATTGCAATAATGATAATGAAAACTATAATAATGACAATTGTAATGATAAGAATAACAATGATAATGATAATGATGATGATGATGATAATGACAACAATAGCAACGACAACAATGATAACAGCAATATGATAATGATAATAACATTAACACTAATGATGAAAAACACAGTTATAATGATGATTATGTGATTAATGATAATAACAATGATATTGGTAGTAATAAGTGATAATAATTATGATAACGATAATGATAATGATGATGATAATAGTAATGATAATGATGATGATAATAGTAATGATAATGATTGTACTGATAATAATACTGATAAAAGTAGTAATAATAATGATAACATCAATAATGGGGATGATTATGATAATAATGAAATGATGATGTGTATGATACTAATAGTTATGATAATGATAATAATAATGATGATGATAATAATGATAGTAATAGTAATACAAATAACATAATGATAATAATCATGATAATAGTGATGATGATAATAATAAAAATACTAATGATAATCAAAATAATTATAAAGATAACAATGATAATAGCGATGATAATGACAATGACGATAATACAAATACTGATAATAATGATGACAGAGATGATAGTAATATTAATGATAATATTACAAAAATATAACAAGGGTATTGATAATCATGATAATGTTAATTATAAAAGTAATAATGGAAATAATGATGAAAAGGATAATAAAAATGATAAAAATAATAAAAAAATAGAAATGATGATGAAAATGAGGATGATAACAACTGCATAAATAATGATAACATCAATAATGATAACTGTATCAACAATTAAGGCATCTACACACACACCGCCTCACGGGCGCACAGAACAGAAGAGCGCTATTAAGGCTGTGTTACCTCACCGTGGCGTTTACCTGTTTTTTTTTTTTATTTCCTTTAGTGTTATTATTATTATTATTATTATTATTATTATTATTATTGTTATTATTATTATTATTTTTTTTAATTTTTATTTATTTATTATTATTATTATTATTTTTTTTTTACATCCGTGTTGCTAGGTTTTTAGACGCCAGCGCGGAGGATCGAGTCCGACTGTGGGTTGAATCAAGATCTTGTCTTGGAATTTCTTTCAATAATGATGATGATGATGATAATAATGATAATGATCATCATATTGATTATGATAATGACAATAGTAGTAGTGATAGTTATATTGATAATGTTGATGGTCATGCCAATAATAATGATAGTGATAATGATAATGAGGATCATGATAAACATGAACATGATAATAGTAATATGAATATCTTGTCACAGAATTTCTTTCAATGATAATTATAATGTTATAATAGTGATGATATCAACAACGATGATAATGGTAATATCAATAATGATTATAATGATAATTATAATAATATTAACAATAATAACGATAATAATTATGATAATGATATTAATCATAACAATGATAACAACGACAATGATAATAATGACAATGGTAATGATGATATACCAAATAATAATAATAATAATAATAATAATGAGAAAAAAATCCATCTACAACTACTAATACCATTGCTAGTAATGATAAAACATATAATGACAGTAA
>NW_028234427.1:18694546-18699546 GCF_977035675.1 Penaeus japonicus | reverse complement strand
ACACTGCGACTGTGGTGTCATGCATACAATGTAAGATTCGGTAACTCGGTAGGACGGCGTGCGCCACCCACACTAATTCTTTTATCGTCCTTAGTTTGTTTCATATGATTTGGATCATTACTTGCACTCTATTTCTCACCTAAACCATATCTTTTCTATTAATCCCTCCTCCCCAAGCCTATTTGATTGATGTCTACGTTGACGACTGAGTAAAGGTTTAGTGATAATGCTTTTGGATTTAGTTTCAATTTTTAGCCACTTTCATCCAATCTTGGCTAATCAGCTGTTCCTCTGTTAAAGATAATTACCTATTGGAGGACAAGATTTGGGTTTTCACCACATTGTCCCAGCCTCGGTCTACCACAGCCCAATTCTGTGAGGATGAGACCCGGTGTTTCTTTCTTTCATCATAACGGCCGCCTGACCCGTCATCTATTCTATCATTCGTTCGGGCTTGCCCCGATTATTGGCTTCTAGAGCCACAACGGTGTCACGAGAAGACGTCTGTTTTACCGAGCTATAATACGGTCCCCTGCAACATACCGTCAGTTCGAAAACTTTTCCCTCGGCACAACTCCGGCGTTTGGCTAACAGAGCTCCTGCTCCTTGTAGCAAAATGACCGAGCGGACGGTCACAAGAACAAATGTCGCCAGTAATGTTTCCGGCCAAACAGCCACATCAATCTGAGAATTCGCCTCCTAACGACCATATCATGGTCACATTAGAAACTACGGATAAATGCATCTTTTAAACGCTTATGTTAAGTCTAATAATTTCCCCTGAGTTCTTAAAAAATCGCACATGAATCTATTTTGTTCTGTAATTCATCTCTTCTCATTCAGGATATTATCGTCCTTCTTATTCCAGGCTCCTCATGACAAATCAAAATATCATGCACGTTCTCTAAAATCTATACCCATATTCACTGATAATACGGAGAGTACTTACTCTTCATGTTTCAGAACTACTAGAGCCAAGGTCATATCGACATCGTATTGTAATATGCTTCCACCGACCCTGCATCTGTTAACTAACTTTCCTTTTCATGTTTATTCCAGCAACTTACTCTCATGTTACAAATACTGCAATGGAATCCGTGTCTCTCTTAGTCTTTAACAGAATTGCATTCGTTGGTTACCAACTTATTACTTTCCTGCCGTAAGTGTTGACTAAACTACATGCTGCTTCATCTGTCGACGTGACGCAGAACGGAACAAGCAACATAAGTTAAACACAATTACTTCAGTTTTGTATAATGAAATATATTTTGATTTATCTATAAAATAAGCAAAAATGCAAAAAAAAAAAGCAATATTTAAAAAAACTACAACAAAAAAAAAACAAAACAACAAGCAATATCTAAAACAACACCCTCTTACTCTATACTACCTCCCACCCTACTACGATGGCACTGCCAATCATCCATGCACTTGCTATGCATCGGGCACTAATTCTTTGACCTCATTTCAGGTCTACTTGTTGAGGATGATTCCGTCAGAACGGCTTGGCAAACCAGCCTTGTCAACCCTGATGTCCCGACACCGCCATATTGAGGACCAGCGCGCCATTGCAGCCGCGTGGGTTTCGTTGCACCACCAGGATGGGTGATTACCTGGTGTGTTATACTCTTACAATTAGTAAGTAAATTGTAAGTAGCTCATTAATCACTAAAAGACATTTTTTTCCTATATATATATATATATATATATATATATATATATAATTTATATATATATATATAAAACATATATATATATATATATATATATATATATATATATAAATATAGATGATATACATATATGTAACATATACAAATGTATATAAAGTATATATATATAGAAATATATATATATATATCTATATATATATAACAAATATTAAACATATATAATATATATATAAATATATATAAATATAAAATAATATATATATATTATATATATAATACACACATATAAAGTACATATAAAATATGGTATATATATTATAGATATATGATAGATATATCTATATATATATATATATATATAAATATATACATATACATATATAATATATATATATAATATATATATATATTAAATGATATTTTTTAAAATTTTTCGAATGGATTGTTTATTTTCGTTTTTCCCCCGCTTCAAAATCCTCTTTTGATCTTGGTCACTTTTCACCTTGAATCTTTTGTTTTTCTCAGGAGACCTTAAGAAGAGAAAAAAAAATTTACAAGACAAATACGTTAAGACACCTGGCGGAGGGGCACGAAACGAGGCATCGGGTAGAAAACAACCCAAGATAAACAAACTATATTATATCTAGATAAAAGCGACCAATGTACAAGGGGTTTGGTATACAATCAAATAAAAGCGACACGAACCCCTTTAAAAACCAAAAAAAGGAAAGCAATGCAAAAATGCAACAAACAAGCTCCCCCAACAAAGAAAGAAAACACGAAAAAAACCACAACAGAGATTTCCACCTGCTCAGTCACCAACCCGCGAACTCGGCCGTGGGACCCTCCCCACGCCATTTTAGCCTTCGTGCCCCCCCCCCCCCCCCCCCCCCCCCTTTCTCCTTCCCTTTTCAATTCCCTCCTCCCCCTCAACCCCTCTCCTTTCCTCCCTTCCCACCATCTTTTCTCTTTCTCTTCTTCCCCCTCCCCCTCCCCTTTTCCCCTCTCTCCTTCTCTCTTCCCTCTTTTTTGGGTCCATTTAAACCTCCCCTTCCCCTCTCCGCGTTTTTTTAAGTCCTTTGCCCCCCTCTCTTCTCCTTATCCTCCCCCCCTTTCCCCTTCCTTTTTCCGTTGCGTCCACCCACCCCCCCCCTCCTCACGTTGAAATTGCTTTCCCTTCCCCCTCTTGTCGCCCAGGCCTTGTGCGTCGTTCCCCTCACCCTCTTCTTCTCTTTGGATCCCCCTCCTCCTCCTCTCCCAACCGCTCACCCCTCTGCCCCTCAATTCCTGCTCCCTCCCTTTGGGTGAGCCCCCCTCCCCAATCCCCCCCCTTCGGTGTCCGGCTTCCAGGGAGTGTGTTCTTGCCCGTGGCTTGTGACTCTGGTTCTTCCCGTCATGGCCCTCATTCGAAAAATTGGGTCATTCCTGGGGGCGGGGGAAGGGGGGGGAAAGGGGAAGGGGGGGGGTTTGGGGGAGAGGGGAGAGGGGTGATGGGAGGGGGGTTTAAGGGGAGAAGTAGGAGAAGGGAGGGGGAGGATGGGGTAAAAAGAAAGTGGGAAATGGGAAAAACGTGGGAAAAGGGGTTGGTCAAAGGGGAGAATGGTTCTTTACCGGAACGGCCTGTGTGAGGGGGAGAAGATGTAGGGGAAGGACTTTTGACTTTGACGTGAAAGAGGAGGAGAGAGGAGGAAAGATATATATATTTATATATATATTATATATATATTTATATATATATTATATATAAGAGAGAGAGAGAGAGAGCGAGGGGGGAAAGAGAGGGGGGTGTCTTTGTTGTACTAATAACCCCACTCAAATAGGTAGTTGATCCCAAAAACCACGGGGTTTTTGTACAGTTTGGTTTTATTCCATAAGCGCTATTTCTGCGTTATGGTCACGTAGTTTAAAATTTCACTACAGCACAAAGAGTACATAAAAATGTTATACAACCACCCTAAACCGGGGAGAAATCAGTCGTCAAACGGAAGCCCCCCCCCCCCGTCGGGTTTCCCCGTCTATCTGTATGTTCCAGCCCCCGCCAGATATAGGAAGGGGGCATTCGCCTTTCCCCAAGGTTGTTATGCGGGGGGTAAATTTGGAATGTGGGGGCATGACTGTCAAAGTATTAGCTTTTGGGGGGGTCTAGGGGTATTGGGAAGGAACTATGTGCCGAAAACCCCCTCAGCAAGTGACCTGACCGACCGGTTTAAATTCCTTGCTATTTGGGGTGCTTATTCATATGGTATTTGATTTATTTTTTCGTATTTTTTTTCATATTATAAGCATTTATTAAAATTTTCACAGGATAGAGAGTAGGGACAGAAAAAAAAAGAGAGAGGATGATAGTGAGGATAGATAGGTAAAAAGGGGGGAAAAGGAGAGAGAGAGAAAGGGGAGAGAGAGGAGGGAGGAGAGAGGGGAGAGGAGAGGTTTGGGAAGGAGGGAAAAAGGAGAAAGGGGGGGAGAGAGAGAGAGAGAAAGGAGGAGGGGGAGAGAAAGGGGAAAAGAGAGAAACGCAGAAAGTCAAGAAAACCCTCTGGCCCCGCCCCTTCGCTCTCCCCCGCCCCCCCCTACCCAAATGACGTGGCTTCCCGTGACGTCACATTGCTGTGGAGATGATTGCGTAATGCACCTTCGTGTTGCTGTTACTGAGTAATGCGTTTGTATGAGAAATTCTTTCGCTGATTTTATAAATTTTTTTTTTTTTTTCCTCTCTTTCGCCCTCCCCCCCGCCCCCCCCCCCTCTCTGTCTCTTCCCTTCCCTCCTTTTTTCCCCCTCCCTTTCTCTTTCTCCCTCCTCCCTTTTCTTATTTCATTTATGATGATTATTAGTGGTTTTTTTATTTTAATATGAAATACATTAACAACAAATATTGCAAAAGATACCCATCTAGTTGTAATGAGGCCTCTTTTGAGCCAGGTCAGTCAGGTCAACTTGTGGTTTGGGGATTCCCCACATAGTTTTTCGTATAACTGTGTTTTTGGATATTTTCATTATACTATGTAATGCCCTTTAATGTAATTTAATCCACACTGTTTTGCATGCCCCAAAAATAACCCTATGCGATTAATTATCTTTCGGAAATTCACGCCCCATTTGTAAAAAACCCCTTTTTTTTTGCACTTTGCATAAACCTATCTCGCTTGACACTGCGATGGGGGGTCATGATAATGTAAGATTCGGTAACTCGGTAGGGCGGCGTGCGCCACCCCCCAAATTTTTTTATCGTCCCCTTTGTTTGTTTCATATGGGTTTGGATCATACTTGCATCTTTTTTCTCACCTAAACCAATCTTTTTCTTATCCCCCCCCCCAAGCCTATTTGAT
>NW_028234427.1:18682046-18684546 GCF_977035675.1 Penaeus japonicus | reverse complement strand
AATATTACATCAGCATCCAATGCATCATTGCAACAGCGATCATAATTGAAATACAATAGCAATGGGAAACAGTGACGCAATAACTGAGCACTGGATATCACAGGCTGTTTTGGCATTCCGCGCCTCTCGGACCACGTGTCACACTGGGAACCCACGTGACCATTTGGATTTTCGCATTTTCTCTTCGGGGATTTCATTTTTGGGGTTTGGGATTTTATTTTTGCAGTGTTCCTCTTCGTGATCTGATCTTGATTATGATTATGTCATGTCGGTTAGGTTCATATAGCATGCGATGAGATAGACACGTGTATTAGCTGCAATCTTCGTGAAACACGTACACACACAAACAAGAAATTGATTGTATACAGGCTGATGATAACAAACAACCTTGAGTATTCGCAACCACAGAGTGGTCACCACCCACTCCCCCTCCCCTCCCCTCCCCTCCCCTATCCCTCCCCTCCCTCCTCCCCCCTTTCACAACCCCATCTCTCCCCGGTCCTCCTTCCCTCACCACTCGCACCCATCCCTCCCCTCACATCCTATCCTCCTATCCTTTCCCTCTCACCCCCTCCCCCGCCCTTCTCACCCTTCCCCTGTCCATCCCCAACCCCTCCAACCGACCAGACCCTTCCACCCCCCCTACCCCCCTGTTCTCCCATAGCAACGACATTATTGCATAATCCTCCCGCCCGAGATCGCGACTCATGGCAACTCTTTGTTTTGGGTGTGATGTTCCTAAGCAACTCCGCGGCGCCAGACGATGAAGCGAATGAGTATGTCAACCGCGATTTCTTTCCTTTCTTCTTTTCTCCTTCCGTTGGCATCGAAGGATCATTTTCTCCTTCGTCAAGATGAAATACAAACCATTATCTTTCCCTTTCGAATTTCAGATAACATTGTTGTCTCCAACTTCACTATCAAGATGCGTAATCTTCGAAACAAACACACACACACACACACACACACACACACACACACACACACACACACACACACACACACACACACACATATATATATATATATAAATATATATATATATATACATATATATATATATACTTACATATATATATATAATACATATCATATATATATCATATATATATATATATAAAATATATATATATATATATATATATATATATATATAATATAAAATATATATATTGTATATATATGTATATATATATATATATATATATATATATATATATATATATATATATATATATATATATATATATATATATAAACGAAGAAGAGAGAGAGAGAAAAGAGAGAGAAAGAGAGAGATAGAAAGAGAGAGAGAGAAGGAAGAGAGAGAGAGAGAGAGAAGAGGGAGAGAGAGAGAGAGAGAGAGAGAAGAGAGAGAGAGAGAGAAGAGAGAGAGAGAGAGAAGAGTAGAGAGAGAGAGAGAGAGATAGTGTAAGAGAGAAGAGAGAGAGAGAGAGAGCGAGAGAGAGGAGAGAGAGAGAAGAGAGAGAGGAGAGAGAGAGAGAGAGAGAGAGAGGAGAGAGAGAGAGAGAAGAGAGACGTTAGGAGAGAGAGATGAGATGATTAGAGAGAGAGAGAGAGAGGAGAGAGAGGCGATAGAGAGAGAGAGGAGAAGAAGGGGAGGAGGAAGAGAGAGAGAGAGAGAGAGGGAGAGAGAGAGAGGAGAGAGAGAGAGAGAGAGAGAGAGAGAGAGAGAGAGACGAAGAGAGAGAGAGAGAGAGAGAAAAGAGATAGAGAGTGAGAGAGATGGAGAGAGAGAGAGAGAGAGAGAGAGAGAGAGAGAGAGAGAGAGAGAGAGAGAGAGAGAGAGAGAAAGTGATAAGAGAGAAGAGAGAGAGTAGATAATAGATATATAGATAGATAGATATATATAGATAGATAGATAGATATAGGGGGGGAGAGAGACAGAGGAGAGAGAGAGAGAAGGCGAGAGAGAGGAGATAGAGAGAAAGAGAGAGAGAGAGAGTGGGAGAGATAAAGAAAGTAAGAGAGAGAGAGAAAAGGAGGAGAGATAGAGAGGGAAGGAGAAAGAGAGAGAGAGAGAGAGAGTAAGAGAGAGAAGAGAGAGGATGAGAGAGAGAGAGAAGAGAGAGAGGTTAGAGAGAGTTAGAGAGGAGAGAGAGAGAGAGGGGTGTGGGTGAAAACGAGAGAGAGAGAGAGAGAGAGAGGAAGGGTGAGAGAGTTAAAATATATAGAGAGGAGAGAGTGCAGATAGGAGAGAGGGTGAGAGAGAAAGAGAGAGAGATGAGAGGCAGATAAATAGACAGGACATATAGATAGATAGATAGACAGATCGATAAATAGATTAATAGATAGAGAGATCTTAGAGAAAGATGTAGATAGAGAGTAGAGAGAGAGCGATGAGAGAGAGAGTTAGAGAAAGAGAGAGCTAAGTAGAGAGAGAGAAAGAGAGCGATCTAAGAGAGAGGTATAGGAAGAGGAGAGAGAGAGAGAGAGAGTGAGTGAGAGAGAAGGGAGACGAGAGAGAGAGAGGAGAGAG
>NW_028234427.1:18669546-18677046 GCF_977035675.1 Penaeus japonicus | reverse complement strand
TATATATATATAGTTATATAATATTAGATATATATATATCTATACTAATATAATATATATATTATATAACTATATATATCTATATATATATACTATATACCTATATATATAAGAAGATCGAAGAGAAAGAGATGACCGAGAGAAAGAGACGAAGAGAGAAAGCTAGGAGAATGAGAATGAACAGGACGGGTTGACAGGTTGAGGGGAAGACCGGAGGAGAGATGAGGGAAAAGAGGGAGGAGAAAAAGGAGGAGAAAAAGAGAGGAGGAGAGAGAGAAAAGAGAGAGAGAGAGAGAAGAAGAAATAGACGTGAGAAAATGAAGGGAGGGAGAAGAGAGAAAGAGTCGAGGGAGGAGAGAGAAAGAAAGAAGGAGGAGAATAAGATGAAAGGAGGCGAGAGAGATAAGAGAGAGGGTAGAGTGGAAGAGAGAGAGAGAAAGAGAGAGAGAGAGAAAGAGAGGGAGAGAGAGAAAGAGAGAAAGAGAGAGAGAGAGAGAGAGAGAAAGAGAGAGAAAATGAGAGAGAGGGAGAGAGAGACTAAAGAGAAAGATATCAAAGAGGGATAGAGAAAGAGATGAATAGATACATACCGACATGCAACGACAGAGGGAGAGGGAGAGACAGACATAGACGCAGAAGGAAAGAGAGAAAGAAAATCCCCCCCCTCCCTTCCACTCATTCTTCCTCCTTCAAGACGAAATACCCGTAAAAGAAGAGCCCACCCCAGCGGCAACACTGCGCCGATAAGGGTGGAGGGCGAGGCAAGGTGATATTAGGTCACACACACGACGCTGCTATCAAGGTGTTTGTTATTTAATCAGCCGTAGATTACGCTCGTTTTCTTGGTATTATTTCCTTTCCTGTATCTCTCTCGGTGCGGATTGGGAGGGGGGGGGGTGGAAGGGTGAGGGGGGGGAGACGGAGATGAGGGAGGGAGTGGTGAGGGGGGGGTAAGGGAGCACAGGAAGGGGAGGTACGGGAGGGGGAGGGAGTGCGTGTGAGAAGGGGTGGGAGCGGGAGGGGAGAGGAGGGGAGGGGGTTTATGAAGGAGATAAAAGGGGTGAATGGGAGAGAGGGGAGGTTGGGAAAGGGGGATAGGGAAGGAGAGGACATTCAAATCCATCACCTACTTATACACGTTAAAAAACAACCGTACATATGCCAAATACGGTTCTTGGAAATCTGTCCCGGTTGTGATACGTGCTCACTTGTTATGCGGCGCTATCTACATTCAGATTGCGATAAGAGATAACACATATATATTATTATCATTACACAGAGTATTATTATTGTTATTACTGATGTCATCATAATTATTATTATTGATACTACTACTACTATTACTAATACTAATACTACTATTAATACCACTATCAATGTTATCATTATCATAATTATTATCAGAAGCGTCATTTTTATCACTATCATCATTATTATCATTATCATTATTATCATCATAATCATTATTGATATCAATGTCATTGTACAGTATCTGTTATGCTTACTGTTATCATCATCATTATGATCATTGTCATTATCTTCATCATTAATGATATTTTAAATACGGGTGGATGCTTCGTGACCACGATGATGTGAAATGGTGGTGTGGTTATCTTTGGTCAGTATGATGTGCTTGCATGGCGCCTCGGCTGTAGCAGCGCCCTTCGCCGGGTGCGAAAGAGGCGGCAGGGGAAGGCGGCAGAGGTGGCACCCTCCCCGAGTGGCTGTTTAGGTGGGGACGTTGGACGCCAGGATGATCGACTGTCGAGGGAATTGAGCCGACTGACGGTAGAGGTGCTGCCCTCTTGGAGCTGAGAAGACCTGGCACTAGCATGATTAACGAGGCAGGTTTCACTGTTACTGGTCGGGCTGCACCAGTGGTCATCTCAGGGGGGTAGCTATAGCCATCTCCAATAGATTTCAGACTTTACTTGCATATAGTAGAGCATATAATGGTATTTAGACTAAAGCACTCTTTTACCCTCAAATCTCTTATTGCTGCGTATGCTCCTACTGTTGTATGTAAGCTTATTGTAAAAGAAATGTTCTATGCCAAATTGCTTCCGTGGTAGATAGCTGTCCTCGACAATATATCTGTATTCTTCTGGTTGACTTCAATGCAGTATTCAGCCGTGCCTGAGTTGCCACAAGATGTCTGTCTGTCCACACGGCTCAGGTGCCATGGAGTCTTGGCAGACTCAGAGATTGAAGATCTCTTGTTCCTCGTACCTGTGATCCGGCCTTCATTGCTGGACCTGGTTCAGCGATGCAGTTAATCACTTGGTCAGACTGAGGGAGGAGGTGTGTGCTTAGGGCTTGCCATGGCTATCTCTCATTGCCTCACAGTGGAACGCCATGAAATTTGAAATGTTTGATACAGACACTTGCGCCCTTGCATTCGTGTTGCTCGGCACAACTTTTCATTGATACTTGGGAAAAGAAGATCACTGAGACAGCGGTGATCTAGGCAGTGCATGCTCAGCATACCAGGCAATGTGTTTGCTGTCATTCTTCTAAGATATTCCAGAGACAGGCACTAGAGACTGGAGCAATCTGGATTCACTCCTGGTAAATCCATAATAGATCCCTTGCAGCCTTAAGAAAGCATTTGAATTGGCGTATCGTCAATCACTCATGTCTATATGCTGGCACTCAAAATACAGTAAAGTGTTGGGGGAGGTCTAGCTTCTTTCCTCAGCATTCATGAGTCGACAAGGCTGCTTCCTTCCATAGGTGCTTTACAGCACGCAGATGGACTGAATAATGGGTAGAACTGTCATTGATACTACCCAAGGTCACTGCCCTTGACTTTGCTGTTGATGTTGCCATGTTAACGGGTCTCTGGAGACTCTAGTAATGGCTCTCCATGGATTAGCAGTGAGATAAAACCCTTGGGTCTAATGGTCTCTTGGACCAAGACAAAGATCCAGGATTTCGGGAGAACCTGCTCCGTCGGTTACGTACTTGCGATAAAGACATCGAAGTCGCGCAGCATCTTCCATATCTTGGTAGTGCACTTCATGACTCTGGGTTGTCAGACCAGGAGGGGGAGGGAGCCATGGACTCACTTGATGGGAGTATTTGCAGATGCCGGTGCAGAAGGACCAAGCTACGTGTCTACTGGCTTGGTGTCTCGTTTTGATATCCTTGAAATCTGTCAACTCTATCGCGAAGAGGTAGGGAAGGGCAGTCTGGGCCGTGCCACCGCCTGGCGGCTCGCTCAGAGGACCCACGTGACTGGCGCAGAGGGTGGACACGGCAATGCACTTGCTATTATTATTATTGTTATCAATATTATTGTTGCTGTTGTTATTATTATCATTATCATTGGTATAATTGTTATCACTAAATTCATATCATCATCATTATTTTTATTTGTAGAAGAAAGGTATGAATGAGAGTGAGCTTTTTTTTTTTTTAAATACATGTATTTTCGAAAAAGATCTCCGTCGAAACGCGTCAAATACATCTCTTGCATTGTGTAGATATTTAATCTAATTCATACCCTTCTTCTTCGTTCATAATTTTTATTATCATTATAATTAAATACCATTATTGTTGCTATCATTATTATCACCAGATCATTGTCATTATCATTAACATAATTACTTTTATTATCATCAACATTATTATTATCATCATTATTGTTATTATCATTATCATTATCATTATTGTTGTTATCAATATTAATATCATTATTATTGTTGTTATCATCCTTTGTATAATTATATTATCATCTTTATTGGTATCAGTGTTATTATTGTTATTATCATTATTATTATTACTCTCATTATAACCATGACTCTTGTTACCATATCATTATTGTCATTGTTATCGTTCATATCATTATCAATAAGATATTATCATTATTTTCACTACTTCCATCATCATCATTATTGTTATCATTATTTCATTTTTTATCATTATCAGCATCATTATCACCATTACTGTCACCCTCATTATCATTATTATCATTATCTTTGATATAATTACTTGTGTCGTTTTGTTGTTGTTGTTATTATTCTTATTATTCTTATTATCATCAATATCATCATTATTACAACTGCATTGATCTTATTAACATTGTCATAATTTATTTTTTTTCATTCTTCAAAAATTTGAATTCCTCATGTAACCAGTGGAACACAACAAAACTAAAATCATAGAATATAAAGATTTCTGAAAAGCAAATGTAAATGATTCAGCTCTTTGACACCGGCCATCAGACAGTCCTTATGGCCCATGACCCCAAATCTTCCTCTTGATCATTTTTCTACAATGTTTTATATATATTTCAGAAAAAAAAATTGGAAAGCCATGCATTAACACTGAAATAAAACAGCAGCTAGATGAGAAGAAACGTATTAAAGAAGAAGAAGAAGAAGAAATGGTCTAAGTATACGGCGTGCAACTCTTCCGATTGCGAAATCAAGTCAGTCAGTCAGGCAACAGCGCTAGAGTCAGCATTCCTCACCAACGGATTAGAAAAGCGTGCTACTAACATTGAAATTACATAGACGGCAGTACACAGATTTTCTATAGAAATTGTGATAAAACAGTTGTCCATGTCACTGCAGACGATCAAGATGTAACAGATTCTGGACAGATAACGAACTATTCAAATATCTCTTTATAAATACTGTTAACTATCAGACAAGTTACCACTAGCTACACAACAACTGTCATGATGATATAGGACTAAGGATGTTCTAACATCCATAACAGAAAATTAGATAAAATCAGCCACCAAGTAGTTAAATAATTAATCCCCAGTGAATGATTATATATAAATGGGGCTAATAAAAAAAAATCTGTAATCAAACCAGTCACCTTACATATAATTAATTGTTCTCTAAGATGGACTGAAAGTTGCTTGAGCTCTTCTATCAACAGAAAGAAAAAATATTTTTAGGCCATGTCATATCTAAGAATCCCGAGTAATTTATTTGAAAACCAAAACTATATAATTGGCTATTTGGTCTTGAAAAGAACTCATCAACATTTAATGTCATAATAGATCATACCAATGCCACATGTAAGGCAGTCATATGACGAGAAACATTGCTCTAAGTTAGATACATGGATTTTTCATGAAACCCCAATGAAAACAAAACAAAACAAAGTATTATGGAAATAAGATTGATTCATACAATTGCCAATAATCTCATTTCTCTCACGGACAACAGAATGTTACAATTTCGTCCGATAAGTCCAAAATAATTATAAATAACAAAAAAGAGTACTTCAACGTTCAATTCTTGGGTCAATTTGATTTTCTTACTATAGCAACGGCATTGTTAACATCAGTTTTCTGTCAAGATGTAACCCATGTCCAGGTGAAACCATCATGTCCGCCTCTGGCGCTTCTTTAATTAAATAATACGATTGTAAGTGACAACCACGAAACAGCATTCACCAGAGGAGAATTTGTGAAAAACGAACTGCCAATATAAACAAAAATAAATACGTAATGTATATATTAGGGCTTTAAGAAATTCCTTCTAAACTTGATCCCTTCACATACTGGTAATAAACAGATAAGGAGAGCAGTCGAATGAATTTCTAGGAGTTAGAACAAGTGAGAAACTCATACTTGGGTAAGGTCTGTTCAGTGCATTAGAGTTTTAGATAATTTATGGGCCATATTTTCATACTTTATCCGTTGCTTTATCTTATTAGAATTGTAGATATATCTTAAGGGACCTCAACAGACGCAAGTTCTCGTAAATGGTTTCGTCAGTGTTGTAAAACTGCAATATTCTGTGACTATTTCACATTGTATATACTGTATACATTTAGTGACTATTTGTTAATATCATGAATAGACAGGGAGTTAAAGGTAAACATAAAAATCTCTTAACTTTGCTCTTGCTATTGTTGTTATTATCATCTCATTGGTATTATTATATCTTATCGTCATTCAAATTATTATTTTTAATTTCATTCTGAGCACTATCATTATAATCATCATCATTATTGTTATTGTTGTTATTATCCTCATTATCATTGTTATTATTATCATTAGTATTATAAGTATTGGTATCATTACTATCATTATCATTATTATCATTAGTATTATAAGTATTGGTATCATTACTGTCATTATCATTATTATCATTAGTATCATTGTTATCATTATCTTCATCATCATTATTACTATTTTTGTTTTGGCCATTATTGTTATCATTATCAACGTAATTGTAGGCATCATTAATAGGTCGTCATTATATACCATGCCATTATAATTAGCATGAATAAAATGAAATGCAGATGAAATTATGATGATAAAAAAGTCACTAAAATCGCATATGCCACACCCATTGCATTTCTACGTTCAAGATAACTTCGGCTTATTAGATAATACTCGCTGTGAAAATAACCCGTTAGCCTTTTAAAGTCGCCAGATGTCAAAATGTGCGGGAAGGAGGAGAGCAGCTGGTTGCGTAAGGCACTTTGCGTGGCACCCCCGTTTGACGGCTTTATGACACTTGATTTAGAGTCATTTAAGAACTGTAGATAATCTTGCGTCATGCTTGATTTGAATGAGACCATTGGATCGACGTTGGAGATTCGAGGTTTCGAAATTGCGCGGGAAATATCGTTCACAGCGACTACGAGCTTAAAAAAAAACAGAAAAACAAAACAAAACAATAGAGGATCGGATGAATGGGTGTATGACGCAGTCTTGGCTAGACAATACGTTACAGACTAGCAAGCGAAGACGGAATTTGATACTTGATTACATATGTGAACTAAGCCCCACGCTAGCATTGCCCTTCTACCTCCCCCTCCTCTGTGCATCTCGCTATGACGTCATCATGTGCATCTTTCTCCTCCTCCTCTTTCCTCCTTCCTCCTCGCTTCTTCCCCTCCCCTCCCATCTTCGTATCCTGTTTCTCCCTCCTTGCATTCCTCATACTTTCTCCTTCCCCGCATTTCTTCCACCCTCTCCCCCTCCTCTTTTCCTCTTCTTCCTCGTCCTCGGTTGTCTCACTATTTCCCCTCTCCCGCTCGCCTTTTCCATCTTCTCCTACTCTTCCTTTAATCCCCCTCTTCCCTTTCCTCCCTCCTCCTCCCCTTTCCTCACCCCCTTCCTCCTCCTCCTCCTGTTCTCCACCCCCTTCCTCCCCTACCCGCTTCCCCCCCTCCCCCCAACCTGCTGCTCACGCCACTAGTTCTCGGAAGCGTTTCAAATATGCGAAACACTTGGCTCGCCTCGTTGCGTCATCTGCCGTAATCGGATCGGATCAGCTCGCGAGAATCTCTCATCGAGGTGACGTTCATTTCAGACTCGATCAAAAAGGGTGGCGGATTACGTAAATGTTACTGAGATTGTTATTGCTTTTTCTTTGAACGTCATTGTGTTTCAGATTTTGTTACTTTCGTCATTCAGTTTATTTGGTATAATTTCGTCCTCTTGGAGTTTTTTTTTTAATTACTCTTTTTTTCTTCTCATGTTCTTACTTGTGTATTGAGTTTTATTGATTATCTTTGATGAGG
>NW_028234427.1:18654546-18657046 GCF_977035675.1 Penaeus japonicus | reverse complement strand
GAGAGAGAAAGAGAGCGGGATGAGTGAGAGAAGAGGGCAAGAAAGAGGAGAGGAGGGATGGAAGAGAGAAAGAGAGAGAGAGAGAGAGAAAGAGAGAAGGCGAGGGGGGGGGGGGAGGAGAGCGTAGAGTAGATGAGAGAGAGAGGAGAGAGAGAGCGAGAAGAGTGGAGTGTCTAAAGAGAGAGAGAGAGAGAGAGAGGACGGAGAGCGGGGTGTAGAGAGAGAGAGGAGAGATCGCGCGAGAGAGAGAGAGAGAGAGAGAGAGAAGCCAGAGAGAGAGAGAGAGAGAGAGGGGAGGGCAGAGAGAGAGAGAGAGAGATGAGAGGGAGAGGAGAGAGAGAGAGCGAGAGAGAGAGTGGGGAGAGAGAGAGACAATAGAGAGAGAGAGAGAGAAGAGAGAGAGGGGGGGGAAGGAGAGAGAAAGTTAGAGACGAGAGAGAGAGAGAGAAGGACGAGAGAGGGAGAAAGAGATGAGAGAGAGAGGGAGTAAAGCCACCACTGGAGAGCAGTTGTTATAACCACTCGATGTGGTTGTGATTTGCGGTGGGATAGAGACAAGAACGCTGTTTATCACGACCTGCCATGGTCTTTATTGTGTACTTAAGCGAATGGGCTGGCACAATAAAGACCATGGCACGTGAACGTCTGTCTCTATCCCACCGCATCACAACCAGGGCATCGAGTGGTTATAACAACTGCTCTCAGTGGCGGCTTACAACTGGTGGCAGCGGTGGGATAGAGACAGACGTTCACGTGCCATGGTTTTTATTGTGGACTCTGCTTAATACAGGTTCCGGCCGTCAGGCCGGAATTCAGAGCTGTTCGCTCTGGTCTGTCTGTCTGACCTCTCTGTCCTGATCTGTCTCTCTGTGTGATCCTTACATGTCCTTAAGTACAAATCTAGAGATAGATAGAGAGAGAGAGGGAGAGAGAGAGAGAGAGAGAGAGAGAGAGAGAGAGAGAGAGAGAGAGAGAGAGAGAGAGAGAGAGAGAGAGAGAGAGAGAAAGAGAAAGAGAGAGAGAGAGAGAGAGGGAGAGAGAGGGGAGAGAGAGAGAGAGAGAGAGAGAGAGAGAGAGGGAGAGAGAGAGAAGATAGAGATAGATAGATAGATAGAGAGAGAGAGAGATAGATAGATGGATAGATGGATTGATAGATAGGTAGATAGATAGAGAGAGAGAGAAAGGAAGAGAGAGAGAAAAAAAGAGAGAGAAAGGAAGAGAGAGAGAGTGTGTGAGAATTATATATCATGCTTATATAGAATTATATATTATGCTTATATAAGATATTAATTACAGCAATAGATCCATATACAAATATAGGACTTTTCAGACTCTTAACTAGCAGGCATTCGCCAGGTCAGGTCGGGTCAACTTTGATTGACAGCTAATTAGCTAATGCTTGCTATCCCACAGACCTACACCCTCAAAACGAGCTTAATCACTGGATTGCCACGCCCCTTACATTCCAGACTACCTTTCCGCATTTCTACCCTGGGGACGTCGGATACAAACCCCGTCCATATAAGCAGGAAGTTTGGAACATACCGATAGACCGGGAATCGACTGCGCTACCGCTGACGCCTGATTTCTCCGCCTGTTAATACGTGTTGTGATATTGTTTATTGCTGTGACAATTGTGCTGTAGTGAATATTTCTATCGTGCCCCATAACGGCAGACTATCTGCGTTATGGAATAAACCTGTAATGTTCAAACCCTGTGTCTGGCATCACTACCTATTTTGTGCTGGGTTGTCAGTTACGACAGACTAAGACAACCCTCAGAGAGAGAGAGAGAGAGTGAAAGAGAGAAAGAGAGAGTTAGAGAACAGAGAGAGAGAGAGAGAAAGAGAGAGAGAGAGAGTGAGTTAGAGAACACAGAGAGAGAGTTAGAGAACAGAGAGACAGAGAGAGAGAGAGAGAGAGAGAGAGAGAGAGTTAGAGAACAGAAAGAGAGACGACGGAGTGGAGAGGGAAATGGGTGGAGGGGGGGGCGTAAGTGACACGAATAGCAAGAATAGCAATAAGAGAAAATGAGAAACAAGCAGGAGGATACGAAGATTAGAAGCATGCAGATGGTGAGAGGTGGATAGTGAGAAAAGATGAGAATGGAGAAAGAGAAATGAGAGTGAGGAGAATGATAATGAAGGAAATAAGGGGGGAAACAGAGGACGGGAGAGATAAAGAGATAGATTATTAGATAGAGAGAAATAAAGAAATGGAGAAAGGGAGAAGGAGAGAGAGAGAGAGAGATAGAAAGAGAGAGAGAGAGAGAGAGAGAGAGAGAGAGAGAGAGAGAGAGAGAGAGAGAGAGAGAGAGAGAGAGAGAGAGAGAGAAAGAGAGAGAGAGAGAGAGAGAGAGAGAGAGAGAGAGAGAGAGAGAGAGAGAGAGAATGAATGAAAAAGAGTAAAATGAAAGAAATCTTAAAACAATAAATAGAATAAAAAATACAGAGAGAAAAAGGAAAAAAATGAACGAGAAAGGGAGGGGTAAAAAAAAGAA
>NW_028234427.1:18637046-18642046 GCF_977035675.1 Penaeus japonicus | reverse complement strand
CAGGGGATGGAGGGTCAGGGGATGGAGGGCCAGGGATGGAGGGCCAGGGATGGAGGGCCAGGGATGGAGGGCCAGGGGATGGAGGGCCAGGGGATGGAGGGCCAGGGATGGAGGGCCAGGGATGGAGGGCCAGGGATGGAGGGCCAGGGGATGGAGGGCCAGGGGATGGAGGGCCAGGGATGGAGGGCCAGGGATGGAGGGCCAGGGATGGAGGGCCAGGGATGGAGGACCAGGGATGGTCCATTATCACTATGGTCTTTAATTTTTTCTCTTTTTTTTTATCGCGACTGATTTTGGTTTTGAGTATTGCCCTCACGCACCTTTTGGAGACAATAGTATTTACACCTCTCTTCATCCTGGTCGTAAAACGTTTGTTTATTTTTTGTTAACTATAGTATCTACTAATACATATATATGTTTTCCATTATATATATATATATATATATATACATACATACATACATACATACATATATATATATATATTATATATATTTATATATATATATATATATATATATATATATGTATATATATATATATTTATATATATATATATATATATATATATATATATATATATATATATATATATATATATATATATATATATTCTACATATTTCCTATTACAATCATACTCCATATGGCGCAGTGAGCCATTGAGCACCAGCTCCCGACTCCCGACTGGGTCGCGCCTCTGAAGGCCTCTGCGCATCACACCTCGCGCGTTTGGTGAAGGCTGAGACCGTGACTTACTCTTTGGGCTTTATAGGAAAACTTTATCATTATCATCTTTATTCTTCTTCTTCTGCCTTTTATTCTTATTCTTCTTATTGTTTTGATCATTATCATTTTTATTGGTATTATTATCATTATCATCCTTACTATTGTTATATTGTTATTACCATTGTTATTATCATAATCATCATTATCAATATCATTGTCTTTGTCCTTATTATCATCATCATCATTATTATTACTATCATTATCATTGTTATCATCATGAACATTATTCCTATTATTATCGGTATCATTACCATTAATATTATTATCATTATGACTATCAGTATTATTGTTGTTATTATCATTGCTATTATTATAACTACTTTTATCATTACTATTATTGTTATTTTCATTATCATCATCATCATCATCTCATCATATCTTCTTCCTATCATTATTTTTACTATCATTATTATCATTATCACTATAATTTTCATTACAAGGTATATTGTATGATCTTACCGTTTATTTTCATGATTGATATCATTATTGCCATTATTATTATTACCATCATCCAAATAATAATGATCATCTTCGTTATTGTTATTACGATTATTATCATTCTTTTTATTATTATTATCATCGTTATCATTATCATTATTATCATCTTCATTACCCTTATTGTTATTATTGTTATTATCATCAACTTCATCAATATGATAATTGTCATCATTATTATCATTATCAATATCATATTTATCATTATTACCCTTGTTGTTATTGCTATCATTATCATTGTTATCAGCATTATCATTATAATTATCACTAACACTATCATCATTATTATCACTATCATTATCATTGTTATTGTTTTATCATTAACATTATTACTATCATTCATGTTGTCATCATTAGTATCATCATTATCATTATCATTATTATAATCATTCTCATTATCCCTGTTATCATTATCATCCTACTATTACTACTATTACGATTGTTATTATTATACTGTTACTGCTTTCATCATTGTTATTATCATTATCATTTTTATTATTATTATTTTTGTTATTATTATTATCATTATCATTATTAATATTATTATTATTATTATTATGATTATTATCATCATTATTATTATTGTTGTTGTTGTTGTTGTTGTTGTTATTATTATTATTATTATTATTATTATTATTATTATTATTATTATTGTTATTACTATTATTATTATCATTATTATTATCATTATTATTATTATCATCATTATTATTACTATTATCATCATTATCATTATCATTAATATTATCATCACTGTTATCATTATTATTATCACTATTATTATTATTATTATTATTATTATTATCATTATTATTATTGTTATTATTGCTATCAGTATTATCATCATTATTTCATTATCATTATTGTTGTTACTCCCATTATCATTATTATTATTATTGTTACTGTTATTTATATATCAATTATCATTATTGCTACCCTTATCATTATTACTATCATTGTCATCATCATCATTATCACTATTGTTATAGCTGTTTTTATTATTATCATTATTACAAACATTATCATTACCATTGACATTATTGTTATGATGATTATGCTTATTAGCAATATCATTACTATTATCATTGTGATCGTCGTGATCATTATCATTATCATTATCATCATTGTTATCATTATTGAAATTATCGTCACTATCATTAGTTCCACTGTTGTTACTGTTATCCTTATCCTTATCATCATTATCATTATCATTATCCTTACTATTATTATCCTTATGATCATTGTTACTATTACCATCATTATCATAATATACTTGCCCCCCTTTGAATTGATTTACAAAACTATCTCATGGAACAAACCTGTTTATAAAGCACAATAAACCAAATCCGTCTGTATTTTATTTTTCTAAAGATCCTGCTCACAAAAAGAAAAAAAAAAGTCAAGAAAAGAGGGCCAGTTTTAACAGTTCTGGTTAAGGTCACAGCCAAGAGCCTTTGCAGTAATTCTCCCGTGGCATGCAATTGTGCAACGCAGAGCTACATGGCAACAAGAGCCCTCCTGCAACCTTGGTGGGAAAAAGGGCGAGAGTTGCATGCAATACGTAAACATGTTAATACCGCGTGTGGTATTTTATGTAAAAAGGTGCAATTATTAGTGGGGAAGGGAGAAAGGGAAGGAGGAAGGGGAAGGGGGAGGGGGTGGGGGATAGAGGTTAGGGGAGGATAGAGTGGGGCAGAAGGTGGGAATGAGGAAGGAGGATGAGGCATCCAGTGTAAGAGAGAGAGGGGGATAACGGGTGGTAAGGGACAAGGTAAAACAGGAAGATAACGGAAGGGGCGAGGGATGGGGGTTAGGAAGAAGATTCATTGGAGGGGGGATAAAAGGTGGGGGTGAGGAAGGGCGATACGGAGATAGATGAAAATGGGGGTGAAGGGCTAAGGGAGAAATAGGGGAGTAATTGATGGGTATGCAAGTTGGGAATAAGAGAGGGAAGAGGAAGAATTTAGTACTCCTTGGGTGGTGATTTAAACAATTTTCTTGTTACTAAGCGACCCTGAAGAGATTGCCGATTAACAGATTTTAGTATTGTTTTATTTTTTGTTTATTTATCTTTTTTATCTATTTTTTTGCGTGTGCGAAGGGCGCGGCAAGTAGGCTAGCTGACTGAGCTATATATATACACACACATTTTTTTTCTTATGCTGGATTCTTAAACATAATCATCTAAATTATTCACCTTATGTTTTTCATTTTACTGTATTGTGGTTTCTGTTGCTTACAAAGTTTATATGTTATATCAACCACGTGCGTTTGTGTTTTGGTTTTGATCCTTTTAAAATCCAGTTTTTGTTTTTATTCACATGATCATTTCACCTTCTTTCGTCTTTGGAGATGGAGTGAAGATGCTTAACTACATTAGACGTGACTTTGTTATCATTTACTTCTGTGGCTCATGCTCTCTTTCGCGTTTTTCTTTCATTCTCTCTCTCTCTCTCTCTCTCTCTCTCTCTCTCTCTCTCCCTTTCTCTCTCTCTCTCTCTTTCTCTCTCTCTCTGTCTCTTTGTCTCTCTTTCTCTCTTTCTCTCTCTCTTTCTCTCTCTCTCTTTCTCTTGCCTATTCTCTTTCTCTTTCTCTCTCTCTTTCTCTTCCTCTTCCTCTTCCTCTCTCTCTTTTTTCCTGTGGCTTTCTTTAATCTATTCCACATATCGTACGATTTGCTTTTCTCTCTCGTACTCTTTCATTTTTTTCTGGGTTTCATTTCCTCTCTCCCCCTGGCTCTCTCTCTCTCTCTCTCTCTCTCTCTCTCTCTCTCTCTCTCTCTCTCTCCCTCTCTCTCTCTCTCTCTCTCTCCCTCTCCCTCTCCCTCTCCCTCTCCCTCTCCCTCTCCCTCCCTCTCCCTCTCCCTCTCCCTCTCCCTCTCCCTCTCCCTCTCCCTCTCCCTCTCCCTCTCCCTCTCCCTCTCCCTCTCCCTCTTCCTCTCTCTCGCTCTCTCGTCTTCCACTTCCAAGCATAGAAAACCGCCATTAGCAGCAGAACTTAAGACACAACAAGTTCTTCCCAAGAAGACGAGGAAAAGGGAAAAAGTTGGAGAAGAAGCAACAAGAATTTGGTGCCATTTTAGAAAAAAAACGTAAAGATAGAGATGCCAATAATGGGATTTGTGATATAGCAGTGATATTCTTATGACATATTATAACAGTAACGTTTGATCATTAAAATAGGAAATCACAAATCTGGACATATCAGATTTCCAAATCCACATTATTTCATTATGGAAGTAGTGTTTATCCTCTGCAATCATGAAAATATCAAATGTAATGATAATGTGAATGATGCAAGCAACAACAATGATGATGCAAATGTCGGAGATCAAATGAACGATACTGTTGCAGGAAAAACAAATAACCAAAAAAATAAAGCAATAACAGTATTAATGTTATTATCATACAAATGCAACAAATTAATGGTAGCTTGATATTTATATCAAATTTATATACATATAGAAATATCGTAAAAAGATGTGAAGGCATTGATAACAATCATAATATTGGTATTGAAAAAAACAAAACAACAGTTATGATAACAAGGAAAACATAGATTATATAAAAAAAAGACATAAATTAGAGTTATCATAACAAAAGGATATAAAAGATATTGATTCGTGATTTTAAAAAGATGAAAGTAATATTTGAATGATAACATTAGTGAATAATGAATAAAAATGACGATAATGACGTGATTATGATATGATAATGA
>NW_028234427.1:18572046-18577046 GCF_977035675.1 Penaeus japonicus | reverse complement strand
CAAAAATCGGCAGGCTAAGTAAAGGTTGAATTCTGAACATTTTGAACGGAGAAAAAAAAAACAAACAAACTGTTGTTACAATTTTCATTATTTTATTATTATTATTTTTCAACATTAGTATTATGCCATCTTTATCATGAAAATGATTATTCTTGTGATTTTCATTATCATATTATTTTTTATCATTATCATTATAATCAGTATTACTATTATCATTATTATTATCCTTTTCATTGATATAATCCTTATCATTAATATCATAAATTTTCACAATCAGTATTGTTACTGTAATCATAATTATCGTAATTATTCTCATTATTATGAATGCAATTATCTTTATTCCTGTTATCATGATCTCTGTTATTGCTACTTTGTTATTATCGTTATTTCCCTCATAATGAATATCAACTAAAATTAAAATAAAGATGACATCTATGACCATAATAATAATGACAACAGAAATTATATCATCACAAAGTCATTACCATTGCTATAATTAAAGCAATCAGCACGACTATTATCATCAGTATGATTATTATATTCACTGTTGTGCTAATTGTATGTATATTTTCATTACTCGAATGAACATATAATCAATACTGAACGATATATCTGTACGCGTGAGCTGCCTTACTATGACTGATGTTTTCTGAAATCTAATGGATTATTATATTATGAACCGAGTCTTTTTATTTGATTTTGCTGTGAAATTTGTTGTCTCACCATTTTGCATTGCGAACTTTACTACCTGTTTTTTTCGAGAGAGAAAATATTGATGTTATTGTTCCATTCATAAAAAAATAATGATAATAACATTAATAATACTAATACTACCAATGATAACAGTAGTAATAATAATTGTAACAATTATAATAACAATGGTTATGACAATTATGACAATAAGGATAATAACACTTATAACCACAATAACAATAAGGATGCCAATGATAATAATGGTAGTAGTATTAATGATAATAATGATGATAATGATAACAACATAACCTTAATAAAAATGACATTGACAATATCAACACTAATGATGATAATAACACCGATAACTATTTTTGATATTGCTTGCATTATCACTATAGATACTACGAGTAGGTTTAACTGTAATTGCTATTATAGTTACTATCACTGTTGTTATAGTGAAACTAATTAATATGCCATTATGATTTCTGTAAAGGCTATCATTATGGTTGTTGCTATGTTTATTATCATTGTAATCATCAGTGAAGGAACTTTAAGAAGGAATAATAAAGACAGTTATTAATTCAATGACAACAGTAATAACAATTGTGACATAAGAAGGATATTATCAAACCCGGTATCATTGTTTCACACATGTCATTTCAGTTTCGTCATTACTATTACGAAGATAGCGTTAATGGTAGCAATATCAACATTAAGCGGGAAGATAACGATGACGAAAGGTGTTGTTACTGGAGATTACGTTGCGAATCTCCCAGTCAGAGTATCCAATTTCCGTAACGTATTTTTTTTTTTGGTTACGTTTTTATATTCCATTGCTTATATTCATTCAGTTTTATCGCTTTCTATAAGTAACACGTTACAGCATTATACATGATTTTCTAGCCTTTTCAGTTGTTCTTCGTTCTATTAAGTAATTCTGGTTTACATGATTGTATTTCGTTGTCTTTTGATTAACCAATTTGTGATGAGAATATTGTCAATAAATAGAAAAGATCATACGGTCAAAAATGTGTATCACTTCACATTATTTATATATAATAGAATCAATATCATATAAGCGTCCTAAAGAAGCTCCTCCTTAAGTTGCCTTTTTTCTAGGAATGACAATGCATAATTGGTTGCACATCATCCTACTTTGGTATTTTTCGTCATGGTGTTGGAGGATGTCTAGAGGAGCCTGAAGTGCAGCGTGGGTGTTGTTGAGGATTGGCACCTCGCTCGTGAGCACCTCCCCGATCAGATTGATTTTGACCGTGGATTGTTGGATGGCTGGCGATCAAGATAATGCGAGAGTCACGAAAATGATAATCATTCGTCTAATCTCACATACAGCCTTATTATTTTGGAGGGAGATAATGAGGCAGTGCAACCTCAATGCCGACTCCAGAGCTGGCTGAGGCAGCGGCGGCACCTCCGTCACAGTGGCGCAAGGATCGACCAGGGTCACGCGAACACTTATGCGTACTTTTGAAAAAAAAAGAAAAAAAAGAAAAAAGGCACATGCTTTGGTGATGTACTTTTCACAAAACAAACGAAAAAGGAAATCACATCCCAATAATAGAACTCCCTGACCAAAAACATTTTTCCCGCCAGATTTGAGTAGAAAACTACGACTTGGAGAGCTTTGATTTGAACCCGACCTATTTTCCAGTACATTCCATACAGATTCAACGCAGAGCTGCTGAAGTATAACTTTCAGGATTTTTCCAGAACATTTGAGAAGTATCTAAATGTTTCAAGAACTTTTTTATAACGTTCTGTCAACATAGATGGCAGTATAAATAAAGGGATCGTAACCTCAATTTCAGTTTACTTTTTGTACCCGAAGTGGGTACATATTACGTTCTCGTTACTGGCTGAATTTACTACAAATGACATCAAGAGGTAGTGATCATCCAGCAGACACATTTTGATATACGTTTGTTGCAAATTAATCAAGACAAAAGAAAAAAAAAATACTCTGTGGCAACATCTGCTAAAATGTCGGCATATCTGTCGGGTTCGGGCACCTCATGTCACCTGCGAAGTTTTTTATTTTTTTTATTTGATATATATTTTTTTTACTTCTATCCCAGAATGTCTATATCAAATGAGCTTCAACAATCATGCATCAATTAGTATGTCATAAAGCAGTACTTTGATACAAAATCTAAACTTAACTTATGATTGATAATCATGGTATAAAAGAGTATTTTTCTTGAAATATAATTTTCCTTGTGGAACAATTATTGGACATTCTTTTCCTCGTACATGGGAAAAAACTATATTCTATAGCCATATTATTGTCGAGAATCCTGGCATCGCTGAAAGTGAGTCATGTTATTATTATTGATATCATTATTATCATACAAGTATCATTTCAATTATCTTTTATCAGTATGGAACAAAAATACAGACAGAGATATATCAATCAAGAGGCGGAATGACTACCTTGTCATTCCAGTCAACAGGAAGCGTTCTCTTTTGTCAATAATCTTTGAAGATTTAAAAAAATATGATATCAGTTATATGAGTGCTGAATAAGATGCAGATTTTGAATAAAATCAATTGAAATGTAGTGTCTTTTTTCTTAATTTTCTTATTTCTGACGTTAATATCGATCACCAAATTATCTCCAATGACTAGCACTCTAGCGGAACATATCGGTCCGCGACGTTTTCTGGTCATGATGATATTTCCGGTTGCCGGGTCTCGCAGGCGTTCGGTCCGTATCTGTCGGCCCTGCGCCTCGGCAGTGCTCTTCTTGCGACCATTGCTGCGCTGGTATTCACAGGGGTGAATCCGCTGATTGGCAGGCCTAGTTTCTCTTTTTTCTGGAAAATTTCCAGAGGTGGCGACTAATCTGCCAGCGGCTACTGCTGTTTACACTGCTCCTTTCCTGCCCGTGGCATTAATGCTACGGCTTGGAACCAAGGTCTGTCAGTCGGGTTCAAGAAACTGAAGAGTGGGATCAGGATTGATATTGATTTTAGATATCTACTTTTGCGATTTAGTAAGATCAAACGTGAGACACCCAAGTGACAGAATATATTTCCAGGCATACAAATATCCCCTGTCCGCTATCGCCATATAAGTTGGCGAGAAAGATCAACATGTGTATGTAAAAAACAGTGTTCTTTTATTATTTTAGATAAAGGAGCTTCGAAAAAACATGTCAGTTCAGTTGCATCGATGCTTATCTGTTCATGCTGAGAGAATTCGTGGGAGGGCCGTCGGTCAGGCACGCCATAGACATGTTCTGTGAGGCGCATGTAGCTGGATGCCTTCTGTTGCAAAGTGTTCGTTGGTGTTGCTCGCCCTGCAGGCATGTGCATGTCTGCTTGCACTCTATACCTAATTCGCCGCGAACTACTTGTGGCGACGGCAGAGCCTTGCGCTGTGGCGAAGAGCGTTGCTGGAGCCTTCCTCGTCCTGCAGGAGGAGGGGGCTGCATGGGCGCTCTGGCGGCTGTGATAGTGTCCGCGATCGGTCATGGATTAGATCCCGGACCCATTCCATGCATCCATCTCGGCGAACTTCCACCGACACCCACCAGGCCTGGGGAGCTGCAAGGACCACATTTGGTTGTTTTATTATGTACTTAGATTTATTATTTCTGATGATGTCATCTCTTGGTCTTGGACTGACATTGCTTGTATATGGAGGGACAAATCTGGCTTTTGCTTCCAAGACGATAGGTCGAACATTACGAGACATGGAAAAGGGATTTATCTTGAGATGATGGATGTCATCCCGTCCACCAGATACCAATACTTTGTTACGAAATTATGCCAAAAAACACCAACTTGGAGATGAATAAATCCATCCACCAAAGCATATAAACAAACAAACCAGATAGCATCTCATGTAGCCCATCCAAGGGTACACAATACACTTCATGGTAATGTGACAAACCAAGCCATTGAGAAGACCACACTGACGCCAACCATACTGCCTCCATAGGCCTTACCACCGCCCCCGGGTACCGCCCACTTTGATAACCACTAATATAAACCATGATGATGTATGTAGTGTCATCGGTAGTTTATACATTTTGATTTGTATCATTCTATCATGAAATGCCTTGCTATTGTTTCTCCTTAGATATAGGGATATTTCCAGCACCTAATATGTATCTAAACAAATTCGAAATTCAGCTTGTTAATCCTTCGGTATATATCCTAAGCACACTATTTTCTGCTGAGTTTTGATTAATTAGTCGCTTTTCTCATCCCGGCATTATGTTGTGTTCAAGTGACTTGCTTTCTATGGAATGCACTGCCTAGATAGATTGTATGATATGCATC
>NW_028234427.1:18537046-18542046 GCF_977035675.1 Penaeus japonicus | reverse complement strand
AGTGTCTCAGCTAAGGAACTTTCCACATTAATAACAACAACAATAATAATAATAATAGTAGCAGTAGTAGTATTGATAACACTAATAATGATAATAGTAACAAAAAGATTAAAAAAAAATAATAATAACGTGTGATAAAGACCTCTGAGTTGTAAGAATGTGGTTGTCTCTTAAACAATTCTCATACAAAACACATTTCTGTGTTTCCAAATTACTTTAATTGTGATATTTACACGAATTGCTATTTGAAAACATAAAAGTTCTCTTCTGACTAATCATCCTGGTTATTACATCATTACATCATGACAAAAAGTCATCATTGTCTAAAAGGAAAAAGTAGAGAAAAAAATACAAATCAAAAATCAAATGCTTAATATGGATCACTTTTTTATATACTTTATGCTATAAAACCCACTCTGAATTTAATTTCTGAATAAAATTATTTCTTTTCAAGCATGTGTCTGCCCTACTGCACTGCTACTTCCCTTGTGCCAAATTGTGAATTTTACTTCTATGAATTCATCCAATGGCAAGAGGAGATTACATAACAGGAGGTGTAAGCAATCTGATCCAATAAAACCCTAAAAAGCAAACAGTAGCAGTCTTTAAACTATTAGCTTTTCTGAACAGTCTGCATTAGTACCAATGAACGAAAACTACATTCATCATGTCTTTTGAGATACAAATCTGACATTGCACTTGATATGCACTGCTCTCACTGAGGATCTGAGCAATAAGAACTGGATCGAAGGCTCTTTTCATGAATGGTTTCTCTACATCTTAAATTTCCCCCTTTTTTAACAGATCATTTCCGTTGTTGCTCTTCAGAATCAATATATGGGGAAGAGGGGAGGGGGGGGGGAGAGAGAATCTGGTGTTCTTGCAACTAAAATCAGGATATGCGATATTGTGTGACAAAACAGCAGACTATTTCAAATATTGCATTCTGTATAAGTAAATAAAACATTGTAAGAACATAACAAACAACTTTTGTGAACAACTAATTACTTAAAAATATGCTTCAATTTAAGAGAGAAAACAAATATATGTTTAAAAGAGCAAGAAAAAATCAAAATAAAAACATTACCTTAACCAAAATTTACACCACTAGAATATGTTTGCATTGATTATTCACGGCACAAGAGAAAAAAAACTTGTGTCATAATAATATTAAAATACCAGTTAAAAAGCTAACAGAAAAAATACATGTATATACATGCATATATACATATACACCAAAAATATAATATACTATAATCATATATATATATATATATATATTATATATATATATATATATATATATATATATATATTATATATATAAATATATATATATATATGTATATATATATATATATATATATATATATATATATATATATATATATACATATACACACACACATACACACAAGTTTTATGTACATATCTGTAAGTATAAGTATGTGTATATGTGCATGTATCTATACATGTAAATATACACCTGCATGTACATGTATGTATGTGCATGTATATGTACATGTATATACCTATACCTGTGCATATAAATATATACATTTACAGTATATCAAAATATATATCTATACATGCATATATTCACATGTACATATTCAAATACATAAAGAAATTAAAAAATAAAAGCAGAATTTTAGTGTACTTCCAATTGCTTTCAAAAGACCCATCACAACGCTCACTACAGATAAACTACAGAAAACACTAACCTTTTTTTTCTTTTTGAATGTTATTTTATACGAGAACAAAATTTGGTTTTCATAAATCATGAATCTTAAGGATCATTGTACATTACATTGGACCATCACAAGTTATGAATGAATGATCATTCACTCATAACTATGTGGATTAACATTATGTTTGCTTTTTTTAGCTTTCAGTCTCTAAAAATATACCTCTATGTGAACTTACTGCCAGCTGTCATTCATACTTTGAATGCAAAATACGAAAGATATCTAATACCACCTGTTTCTTCAATAACAAGAACAATATCAAAATAAAAGTGAAATTTCCTGTGTATGCACATACTTAAATTTATTCCCTGACTGTACTTTTTTTGAACACACTACTTGTAATGAGATAACCTTGTAACAATAACCCAGATTATTAAAGAATAACAACCTGTTCATCTGGAAACTTGTGCAAACAATCAAACCAGAGATTCTTCCTATAAAAACAATCATATACATTCTACATCATAACCAAAGGTTACACGTCCAGAGAATAGTTCAAGCTAATTCAAGCATATATGGCAAGCTGCCAAAAGTGCACACCTGGATTGTACAATGAATCATGACTTGTGGGTATAGGTAATTGTTCAATTACTGTTCAAATGAAAAGACCACAAAAAACAAAAAGCTTCATTACTCATTAATCCTGTCTGTACAGTTCTCTTAGAAGAAGTAGCCGTAGTTATGGTATCTAAAAATAAATCTATGATATATATGTAAATTATTGCCATTGGTTAAAAAAAATAAAAATCTGTCAACATAAGCAAGAATGGCATTGAAAATTTAAAATCCACATTCTTTCCTACTAAATAAAGTATCAATATGAATTCTTGTCAACTAAGTCATAGTTGAAACTTCTTTGCTTGCTTGTGTTGACATGCAATTCTTTCCAATAATACAAATAAAACTTCAACTGCATAAAATAAAATAAAATCTCTAACTGCATATATTGTAAAATAACATTTCAACTAAAATGATTATCTGAAATGTTTTTAAGTCTTTCTTTATAGCAGCTTGGCATACATTTCAATTATTATGAACAGTCCTTTACAATATATAAGTAAATCTTAGCCTTTACTTCTTCTGCGAAGACTCAAACAGATTCTTCATATCCAGAAGAGCCTTCTCAATCTGCCGAGCAAACCTTTTGGAATCCTAGAAGAAAAAAAGAAAGAAAAAAAAGTTAATAATTAATAACACACTTTCATTCATCAGCAACGAAGGGTTATTCATAAAATCACGGGTAGTAGCATACAAATAAATGAGGGAAACTGAATATCACCCTTCCCCTCATCCATCTTACTAAACAATCATACTTGGAAATTGAGTGCATTGTTACTTACTGTCACAGGAGAGCTCTTCTTGCTTGAAATGTGGAAGAACAGAGTGTCTTCACCAGCAATGATATAGGAGACGCCATAACCATCATCAGCAACGGGTCCGAAGCCACCACCAGCACTGATACAGTCGGGGTTCTTCGTCAGATCCATTCTGTTGGTTTGGCCATGGGGAGTCTGGGAGGTGCTGAGACGCCAAGGCTCAGATAACACCTCCTGCAATGATTAAGAGGCTTTAGTATACAAAGGGCACTTCACTCAAGGAATGGTAATGTCTGATGCTTTCATGGTATATTAATCTTCGAGAAGTTCTATAACTTTCTATATGTAGTATACTGATCATAGAAAAATCCTAAATCATAACCTCTCATGGGTTTATATATCTTATATATTAGGTTATGATAGTTTTGCTTTCTCTTAACCCACTCACGACGGGGGCATTCCAGCCTTTCATGTTACAATGCCGGGGCTCTTGAATGCATAGGCCTAAATCAGTTAAATAAACGACGCCGTATGGCATCCCCAGCAAACGGGCCTAGAATGCGAGGTACAGTAGTGTACCACCCGTCCAGAGAGGGTTAACCCATTGCAGACGGGGATAAATTTGCTTACCCAGCCTCCAGGATAGGTTTTATTTTAAAGAGAGACTGTTTGAAGCATTATAATTTGAATCTTCCCATTCTCTTTCAGTCATTTATTGTAAAACTAGAGCAGTTTTTGTGTTTTATTTTTTTGTGTATTTTATTGAGTTTAGAGACTTATATGTGCCATATGACAGGCTCTACCAGTGCTGCAGTAGACTAAAATTGTAGTATATTATCCATATTAGCTCATTATTTTCTTTATACTCAGTGTGATAGAAGTATTACTGTTTTATGGGAGGACAAAAGGCAACTTTATTTTTTCATATTTTTGTGCGGTCATGAATGAATACGAAACATATAACCACCTACAATAAAGATAACAAGAAGAGGTAGGGAATAGGAATGAAACCTGTGCTTGTGACTGAGTGCCACAGTGAAAGGCATCCATATTGGCACAGGAGTACGTTTTAGACACTGGATATGGATTGAGTCACCTTCCTCTTCCCGTTCTGCCTGCACATCCTTCATCGACGGTACTTTTGAGCAAGAGTTCGTCAACTTAGTGTGTGTCATCGCTCTATAAAGATAGTGCTTGCTAGAGACCATAGATGGGTGCCACTCAAGGCTCTCTCTCCTGCTGGTGCTAGGAAAAAGTGGTGCCATCTAGGTTTTGGATGTTAAGCTAGCACGATATTACGGTAATTATAGTAATTATGACTGCAGTAACCATCATCACTCATTCCTTTTTCATAGCAAAATAAAATAGCACAGTGATCCAAAATCCCCGAACATCATGTACGTCACGACGCCCGTCATCAGGCCAAAGTTCTTATGTCATGTATGTCATGACATCCGTCCGCAGTGGGTTAACCCATCCACGACAGGGGCATTCTAACCTTAAATGTCACAATGCCGGGGTGTTCGAATTATTAGGCCTAAATCAATTGAATGGCTGGCACAATACTACCACCCGGCCACTGGGCTTTTGAATGTGCGGTACAGTACTGTACCACCCGTCTAAAGAGGGTTAATTAGTTGCACATCTGTATGACATCCATATTCATATCTTAGGTCTATCAATAATTACAATTCTAAAAATCACAATACGAAACTCCATAGAAGCCACTCACATTAAGGAAGGGACTGTCCACTTCAAGGTACTTTGAGATGACATAAAGGCAGAAAAGGTGACGGTCAATGCCCTTTCCACACATGGCATCTTGATAACCTCTCTGGTGTTGAGTGCAGGCTTTACGTAGCAGAGTAACGCAATCTTCAGTCTTGAAAGTAATGCATAATGAAGTTAGATTATCATCAAAACTTGAAAACCATGA
>NW_028234427.1:18524546-18532046 GCF_977035675.1 Penaeus japonicus | reverse complement strand
ACACTGTGGAGGGGATGGGGGAGATAGAGGAGTAGGGGTAGGGAGGAGGTGAAAGACTACTGTATAACTCAATGAAATTAGTGCAAATTAAATATGAAATAACCAAGTTTCTGTTATTTTCATTTCTTTTTTTTCTAGGAGAGGAGGTGCAACTGTAAAATAATAAGAATAAAAACACTTACAGAAAAAAAAGATATTGTCAGTAAATTGTACGTAGGATTAAATCTAGTCTCAAAATCATTACTGCCTTGTGAATCTTTCTTATACATAAACATAGTGAACACATTTGTAATCATCCAACAAATTAAAATCCATAAGGGCCACTGAAAGAGATCTATTTGTAAATAAATGTAAACAAATGCACAAAAACAGCAGAATCAGCAGTGATACCAGTAGCTGGTTTGCAATGCTGAGAAGGGATGTCTGTTTTTTAAAGAACAAAAAGGAAGAGAACAATAAGAAATAAGAACAAACAAAAATAAAAAAGGAAATGGTATATAGAAAGAGAGGCTTAAAGTAAGGATAAAAAAGTATGTGTTCACCATCAAAAAATAGCCGATTGGCAATGTCACAAACTGAACAATGAAATGGGAGATTTAAAGTTTTTTAAGATTAACACCAGTCTCCTGAAATTAGATTCAAAGTTAGCTTTCTCTAATTGCAACTATAAAGGTAAAAAAATAAGTGGTAATTTATTACATCTGAAATTCTCCAGTCAAAGATTGTGACAATTTGCAGCAGATAAAATTACTTTAATAATTAAAGGAGCGTTTAATCTGAACAAGTAAATATCAAGACTTAGTTTTCTCCTTTTTATCATTCCAAATAAAAAAAAGGCATATTGAAGACTTGAGTATGTTAAGAGCTAATCAAACCAATTCAAGGTCAGGGTATAACCTGAATACGTACCAGCTATGTTCAGCATTGAAACCAATCTGAAAAAGAAGAAAAAAATGAATTAATGGACTTTTCCCTTAGATAAATATAGAAATATGAGAAGAATGGAAAAAAAAAGAACATGACAGGAGGAGGAGAAGGAAGAGAACAAAGAAGCAAAAGAGGAAGGAAATATTGCCAATTATAACCTTAAGTGGCACTCACCTTTCCATTCTTCATCACAATTACATTGAAGGACTTGTCATACCACCGGTCATATCCCTTGCCATGAAGCATAGTGCGTCCAAACTTGTCTAGTTGACTTGGGTCATTCTCATCATAGTCGCACTCCTCCTGCTCCAGCACAAGTACAAAAGCTGCCCTCTCTGGCAAAAGAATTTTCATATCATGAAATGACAACATCCACAAGTAAAATAGGGGGGAAGGGGGGGGGGAGTATAGAATATAATTAACTGATGCAAAGGGAAAATGGAACATGTAAAAAAATTGGCAATATCATATGTGGATTAACCCATCTCTCCTATGGTACTACTGCAGAACAACATACTTAAACTTACCAATTAAATCTAAGGAAGTAGCATTAACTCCTTTGCTGAAGAACCTCATGCGAGCCTCAGCCCAGGGTTTGCGCTCTCCTGCCGTCAGAGCACCTAAGTAAGCTTCGCCCTTTTCTGGGACACTCTCATCAGCAAGGATGCGCTCAAATTGGCTGTAGAAGCGTGTGATATCTAAATAACTTTGCTTACTTATATATCAGAGTATTCTCACTTAGGGAGCACAAAAGAGGAGAAAGGGAGGAGAAGAGATAAGGACAAATGAGGAGCATGAAAAAGAATGAAGGACAGTGGGAAAGAGGAGGAAAAAGGATACAGGAGGATGAGGAAAAAAGGCAAAATATGGAATGTATCCCAGTTATATACAACTTAATCCCTATCTAACAATAGACAGTCTTTTAACCCTTATCCTTTATCAAAATACAACTAGGAAATACACTATACTGAATGTTCTAGTTACTAACATCTGAAGTTCTCTTGGTGTGAGGAGGGCCCCCTTGTAGTAGCAAGGCATCTTGAAGAATCGTCCAGCATGGTAAACAGCAATGTGAGTCGAATCATCGTAGTGGATGATCTTGTCAGTCTGGACGCCTGGTACACGGCTGGTGTTGAAGGTGCGCTCGTACTGGTATGAGCAGAGAGGTACGGTGTTCTGGACCATGATCTGAAGTTTAAAATAAGGTTTTAAATTCGTATCAGTGTACAGCTACCTATCTACCTATTTACCTGTATCACTAAAACAAATTTATGCAATAGTACAGAAAAATAATATGTTAACAATATATGGAAAGATAAGGAAATCTGTATCAATTAGGAACATATTTACTGAAAAAAACTGTTAACCCATTCGCACTAGATGAGGTGCTGACACATTTCGTGGATTTTGCGTCATATGCCGGTGACGAGATATGTGGGCAAGGCCGGCGCTCGGCGTGAGTGAGCGGGCAGCCCAGGCTTGGGGCTTGTGCGCCCGAGAATCTCGAGGCGTTAGGCTTATGCGTTCAAAAACCCTGGCATTACAACCATTCAGAGCCGGAATTGCCCCGGTGTGAATGGGTTAAGGAATAACTATAAGCCACATCAAAGTTTAAATCAAGAGTAAAACAGATAGATCATATGTGAAACGTCATTAACAACAGTGTTCATGAAAAAAATCATATGTATTTACAAATATATAAAATGCCAGTGACCACAGTCATTGATGACTTCTGACTTTAGTTATTCCAATCATCGATAAAT
The DNA here is from genome assembly GCF_977035675.1 of Penaeus japonicus. Taxonomy (NCBI): domain Eukaryota; kingdom Metazoa; phylum Arthropoda; class Malacostraca; order Decapoda; family Penaeidae; genus Penaeus; species Penaeus japonicus. Next base: position 18,529,356 of record NW_028234427.1, on the reverse strand, counting down.
CCATTTGACACAGGAGCCACTAGGAAGTAATTCATTTTAGTGGAATTTAAAACAAATCTGAAATCTGAAGATGAACTGACCAAGCAAGCCTATTTACTCAAGTTAAATGTAATCACTGAGATATATTCATTCTAGTAATCAATTATAAGAAAAAGTATAAGATGGAGGGGGGGAGGGGGGGAGGGGGGGAGGGAGGGAGGGAAGTAGTAAAGGAGCGAGAAAACTTCATCTACAAGACGAAAATACAGGTGGAAGACAAAGCTATGTAAATATATATGAGAAAAGGAAAAATGAATCTAGTCTCCCAGCAAAACTACATCCACACATACCGGCTGAAGCTGTTGTCTGTCAACCAATCTTCGGAAGAGGAAAGCAGCGTGGGTGACATTGGCAGCACGTGCAGCCTGGATGCGAGTAGGACGCAGGAGGATTGCATCAGTACCATAGAAGTTGGAATTGACCATGATTGGAGATCTGCCTCGGAGGTACACAAATTCCTCCCACCAGTCAGTGACGTAGTTGGTGGCCCACCAGGACTTCAGCAATAGGTACCTATGAAGGGTGTTTAGTTTAAGAGTTTGGTAATTCTTTTAAAGGTGAAAAGGGAAGATAAAATAAAAGACAAGAAAAGGTTGGAGAAAAAAAAGAAAAAAGAAAAAGGCTTTAAATTTTCATGCATCAATGTACAAGGGACAAGATTGAGAAAGTAAATAAATATACAAAGGAATTAAAATGCTAATAAATATGAATAAATAAAAAAAAGGGGCTATAACAAAAAAAAAAAAAAAAAAAATTGAAAAATTTACATTACAATCTCACAGAAAAGAAAACTCATGGAAGAGCACTTTTACCTTTGCAGCTTCTTTCCAATACCGCTCTGGAACTCAAGTGCCAAATTCTGCATGCGTGTATAATTATCATCGTCCATCAAAGGCCTGACACTGCGCAAGTACTGTCATGGGAAGAAGTGGGACACATAGTTCAAATTATTATTCCTGAACAAAATATAATATACTTCTGTCTTTCATAATTTCAGAGAATTAAACAGGGAAAGTCTTATAATTTTCTTGAGTCTAAATCAAGTAGGTTACAACAAGAGATGATCTCTAATATAACTAGGGATGAATATGATGAACACTAATTAACTTTGTTCAAAAGAAAATCTTTATAGTAGGAAAATTTCCATGTGGAAATGGCATGGAAGGTCACCCATGTTAAAAGTCAACAACAAACAAGCACATACACACAGTCTGCCACTTACTCATACACTCATCCCATGATTTAACAGAAACTTACCCGCTTCATGGTATCATCCAGAGCAGGCAGAGGCAATCTGGGGAGGGACCCCTGATAGGAGTACAACATGGGACGTGAAAACTTGGTCATCATCTTGACAGCAAGGAACCAAAACCGCGATGCAAGGCTCACTGTCCGCCCCTTCCCTCTTGCTTCGTACATCCATCCTGTTTGTCAAATATGGGAATAGACATTTTAGAACTATCTTGATGAAAACAGAAAAATACAAGGCACTATGAATAAATAATCTGATTTTAACCCATTCGCACCGGCAGAAGTGCTGACATGTTTCGTGGTTTTAGGGTCAGACGCAAGCAATGAGATATTTGGTCAAGGCCGGTGCTCGGGGTGAGCAAGCGGGCAGTCCAGGGTCGCGGCTAGGGTGCACAAGAATCCCGAGGCGTTAGGCTTATGCGTTTGAAAACCCCGGCATTCTGACCATTCAGAGCCGGAATAGCCCCAGCGTGAATGGGTTAACCCATGCCGGGGTTCTCGAACGCATAAGCCTAATGCCTCCGGATTCTCGGACGCACAAGCCGCGAGCCTGGGCTACCCGCTCGCTCTACCTGAGTGTGCGGCTTCCCCTCATAGCTTGTTCCGGGCGTCTGACGCAAAAACCACAATATGTGCTATCACGTCTACCGGCTCCGATGGGTTAATATTGTCAATAATCTACCTGCCACAATTCACAAATTCACATGTATTGTATTATACATATACATATGATCAGCTCTATAAAAGACTGGGGTATAGACATTATTTTACACCAATCATTTTCAATTTCAACATCAGGGGCTTGAATCATTAAAACTTACCTTTGTACAAAAACAGGGTCCTTAGAGAATATTTCATGAAAATAAATACTCCAAACCAAACAGCAAAGCCTGACACTGTACAGCAAACAATGCCATTCACTGGCTCATCTCTGTAAACAAAATTAATTTTAATGCATTAAAAGCTCAAGACAAAGTAAAAGATTGTTTCTACAACACATGACTGATCAATGATTTACAACAAAAACAAAAAAGCAATATGGTATCACTTTCCAACACACCACATCAACAAAACAAAATAAAACTTCTACAAATTTGTAGAAAATATGAAAAGAAACTGTTTTTGCTATTATTCTTTATACATTTATGATCAATTAACTTTCTATTCTTAATCATATGTAGTTTTAGCTTCACTTGTAAAGAAACAGTTAATGTACATTACTGCATTTTTTGTCTATTTCTTTCAGTTAGCTCTTTGTGAAATCTCTGCACTCATAAAATAAATTCTTAAATATGCACACTTAAACCAAAATTTAAAGTTGGATGAATTATGGCACAGACAAAATTGCATTTAAAATTAGTAAAATAGAAAAAAAAAAAAAAAACTACAAATACTCTTGAAGCATGTATATTACAGGGACTCACTAATGTTTTCATAAGGTTTGTAATTAGAATATCAACATGCTGGTTTTACTTAACCTAATATCATCACTTAAAATATAAATACTAGCAAATATAAATCCTTTGAATATACACAAATAAATACATACCAAACTATCTCCTACCCACTTCAACTACACTAACATTTACTCTGGATGATTGATTGGCTTTTCACCCACTTGCATCAAATTCAGAAATAACTTACAGTTTAATATGTCTTCTAAGAAGGTCAATCAATCCAAAGGAGGGGTCTATATCGGACTTGTGTAGATCCCTGGTGAGATACATGGCATTGTAGCCCGTGATGGTGAGGGCCAGGGAGGAGAGAGTTGCTGGGAATATGCCACATCGTACGCTGTTCTGAAATGTGATAAGAGAGTTGTTAAATATATGGCAATTATTGCAATGACAAATTTAATGCCCTCCAAAAAAAGGCAGCTTTCTCATGACTGTGTGTGTGTACAGGATGACCAGACACAGCACAACTGCATAAAGTATAATCCTTAAATTAGGTAAACAAAGCCTGACTTGATTTACAAAACCTCAATTAACATAGTCTTACTTCAAGCATTAGGCTGATACATACAAGATACATATAGTGTATCTTCAAGGGTTGGAGAGGATGCGACTAAAACTAATGCCATCTCTATATTCACTACATGGAGCAGGGGGGAAGGTGATTGAGGGAGTGAGGGAAGAGGGGAGGGAGAATGAAAGACAGAGAGATAGAAAGATAGACACAGAAAGAGGGAGGAGAGAGAGAGAGAGAGAGAGAGAGAGAGAGAGAGAGAGAGAGAGAGAGAGAGAGAGAGAGAGAGAAAGAGAGAGAGAGAGAGAATGAGTATGTGTCCAAAAAATACACACTTTTTTTTTTCACAGTCCCTGCTATTCCCATTTACAAACAATAACTAGTCATTTAATATTTTCCTTAAAGTAACATAACTGTTGATCAGCAAATCCGGTTTAAAAGTTCACAAACCACAACTCTCACAGGATACCTCTATTCACCATTCGCAATTTAATCTTGCAGCCAATTCTTAAAAAAACAGAAGGCATAACCCAAAATCAGGTCTGAAAAGATCTTGTGACATAGATCACTGCATAAACCATCATTCCCTGGCCATGCTTAGAGCCATAAGGGAGATCATTTGACAAAAAGTTTTAAAAAATGTCAAGTATAAGCTAAACCAATATTCCTCAAAGTGTGCACTTCCTGGACATTATAAATCATAAAAGAAGAAATTCCTTAGTGAACTAAGCAAAGATGGCAACAACAAGAATATCCCAACTCACTGTACTGCATATTTACCAAATAATAAAAATAAACCCATATTCATTTATACTAAACTTATCCTTTCCCTATCCATTCACATTTTCTGAAGGACTTTCTACATAAAAATGATTAAGAAGATATTCCACAAAATAAATCTAATAAAAATTCACATTATCAACCATTTACAGAGCATAGAAGTGGTTTACTTTGTAGGGCCTGTATTTTCTACTCCAGGAGGAGGAGGAGGAGGAGGAGGAGGAGGATTAGAAAAGGTGAATATGAGGAGGATGAGAAGGATGAGGATTAAAAAGGAGGTGGAAGAGAAGGATATGATTTATATAAGTTTATTTGGATAAAGTAGCATTACCCAATTCACCCAGCTCCTTGGGAGGAAGTGGAAACATTTCCTGAAGATCCTTAGGCAAGAAGAGATGGAGGAGGAGGAGGAGGATGGACAAGGGAGGAGGAAGAGATGGACAAGGGAGAAGGAGGAAGATATGGACAAGGGAAGAGGAGGAGGGGGAGGGTGGTGGTGGTGGTGGTGGTGGTGATGATGATAGAAAACAAAAACAGGAAGAGGAGGAAGAGGAAGTAGTAGAGGAGAAGGAGGAAGATATGGACAAGGGAAGAGGAGGAGGGGGAGGGGGGTGATGATGATGATGATGATAAGAGAAAACAAAAATAGGAAGAGGAGGAAGAGGAAGTAGTAGAGGAGGAGGAAGAGATGGACAAGGGAGGAGGAGGAGGAGGAGGAGGAGGAGGAGGAGGAGGGGGAGGGGGGTGATGGTGATGATGATGAGAGAAAACA
>NW_028234427.1:18514546-18522046 GCF_977035675.1 Penaeus japonicus | reverse complement strand
CCATCTAAATACATGTTTTACATAATTACATTACATTTTTATAAGCACACTGTTCTTGGCTTGTCAATGAAAATGTAGAAAAACAAAAACAAAAAAAAAACTCAGCTTTCCATAGAATTGGGCAGGTGTAAAGCATTCCGAGAGGCCCAGTGCGGCATCGCGCCGGGAGAGATATCACACGCAGAGGTTGCTTGTTACAAACACAGCGGGAGCAGCATTAGGCAAATAATCACCCCAGTACAAATAGGTTAAGTAATACTCAGCAGAAATTAAGGCAAAAATTTCAAGCCTTGAATAATAGAAAAAAAAAAAATATATATATATATATATGAATGTACAGACAAACACATTGCAGACGAGCATCATAGCTGTACATAACAGTCAGAGTTTTGCTCCTGACATCAGCCAACAAGACCTATGAAGATAGTGGTCTTAGTGTATTTGATGCTAAGAGTATGCCCTGTTTCTAATTTAGTGAGTGTAGATGGTAATTATCATTATAACTACTATAATCACTGATATTTACCAATACAGGTTTAGTTTCAAATACAAACAGATAGCACCACTCCCACCTGGCACCAAAAGGAAAACCTTGAAGGGCACAGTCTCTCCTGAGCACCAGCTACAGAAGGCAATGACACAACCTGATGCTGACTTCCCACTCTGAAGTACCGGTGGTGCAGGATATATGAGGAGAGGAAAATGATCCGTGATCCAGATACTATAATTTCAGGCTATTACAACACTGATAAAACCAGGTAGTATATACAAGCCTCATGACTTAGTAAAAAACAAAGAAATGTCAAACACAAAAAAAGGCATGAGTATCATTAGTGAATTAAAGAAGGCGAGAAAAGCAGCGACATATTTTGCACAGCTCCCTCCTGCTGGCATGAAAACCTGCCTATAGCTTCTTGCAGACCAAAGCAAGAAAATCTTCTCAGCTGTAATGAGTTCTTTAACCCATTGCAGACAGGCCTAGGTAATTGACGCGGGGTTGCCATTTGGTAGGTTCAATTGAATGAAGAAGACTCCCATTTCGCCCATCAACTCTTGCTCATTCATACATAAGAGTACTCACTCATCTCCATTATTTTGTGTTTTTTCATGTTTGAAGACTTATAGTGGGTACTAGTATGGCTATGACATTGTTTGGACAAATAATTACTGCAATTTAGTATTTCAGGCTCCATAAAGAAAGAATGTATGCTGAACACAGTGTAAATGTCAATCATATCAAAGTACTTCCTCCTTTTCACATCTAGCGCCAATCAGCAAAATAGCCAAACTGAATGTGGCACCTTACATGCCACACAAATGGTAAAAAATGCTCATGGCATCAACATGTTTCTCTCATCAACACTGGTTTAAGGGAAAAGAAATTCAATAATAACAATAGCAATAATACCACCACTACAACTAGTTGATAAACTAATAAATACTACTACTACTACTTCTACTAATAACAATAACAATAATAACTAACAATAATAATAACAATAACTATAACTATAATATAATCAATAATAATATCACTACTATTACTACTAATAATAATAATGATAATAACAATAATAATAATGACAATATCAATAACAATAATGACAACAACAAAAACAATAATAATAATAATAATAATAATAATAATAATAATAATAATAGTAATAATAATAATAGTAATAACAATAATAATACAAAAATAATAATGAAAATAGTAAAGGGAAATATTCAGAAAAGAGCCTCCTAATTAAATAGTTTGTGGCATTTGTGAGTGCCATCAAGATTGTTTTTACCCCACAATTTCCCTGATCTACTTCAAGCCCTCCACTGCTATTGGGGTCCAGATTGTGGGGCATTGGGGGAAGGGGGAAGGGGGCAATCATGGGTAAATCTGACTATATATGAATAATAGAGGGTGGGATAAATCCACTGATACCAGTATCATGGTATTTAGTGAGGGGTTGTTCTGAAAATTTATCATACAAAAAAATAATAATAGCAACAATAACAATAATAATAATAATGGTATTAACCCATTGCAGACGGGGATAATTATGCTTGCCCAGCCTCCGGGATAAGTTTTATTTTAAAGAGAGACTGCTTTAAGCATTATAATTTGAACATTCCCACTCTCTTTCAGTCATTCATTGAAAAACTAGAGTGTTTTTTGTGTTTTGTTTTTTTGTGTGTTTTATTGAGTTTAGAGACTTATATATGCCATATGACAGGCTCTACCAGTGCTGCAGTAGACTAAAATTGTAGTATATTATCCATAGTAGCTCATTATTTTCTTTATACTCAGTGTGATAGAAGTATTGCTGTTTTATGGGAGGACAAAAGGCAACTATATTTTTTTTGTATTTTTGTGCTGTCATGAATGAATACGAAACATGTAACCACCTACAATAAAGATAAATAGAAGAGGTAAGGAAGAGGAATGAAACCTGTGCTTGTAACTGTGAGTGCCACAGTGAAAGGCATCCATATTGGCACAGGAGTACATTTTAGACACTGGGTATGGATTGAGTCACCTTCCTCTTCCCGTTCTGACTGCACATCCTTCATTGGCGGTACTTTTGAGCAAGAGTTTGTCAACTTAGTGTGTGTCATCGCTCTATAAAGATAGTGCTTGCTAGAGACCGTGGATGGGTGCCACTCAAGACTCTCTCTCTTGCTGGTGCTAGGAAAAAGTGGTGCCATCTAGGTTTTGGACGTTAAGCTAGCACGGTATTACGGTAATTATAGTAATTATGACTGCAGTAGCCATCATCACTCATTCCTTTTTCATAGTAAAATAAAATAGCACAGTGATCCAAAATCCCCGAACGTCATGTATGTCAGGACGCCCGTCGTCAGGCCAAAGCTCCTACGTCATGTATGTCATGACACCCATCCGCTGTGGGTTAATTACAAAAACAATAATACTAATGATAATGATAATACTAATAATAACAATAATTAAAGAAATTATACAATATATGATATTTTCACTAAACAGTGTGATAATAACTTCACACAAAGTCAATACTAATGACAATAATAATAATAATAATAATAATAATAATAATAATAATAATAATTGAAAAATTAATAACCAGAAAATAATAATGGATAGTAATAACAATAATAATACAAAAAATAATTAATGAAAAAGTAAAGGGAAATATTCAAGAAAGAGCCTCGCTAATTAAATAGTTAGTGGCATTTGTGAGTGCACATCAAGATTGTTTTTCCCCACAATTTTCCCTGATCTACTTCAAAGCCCTCCACTGCTTTTGTGGTCCAGATTTGTGGAGGCATTGGGGGAAGGGGAAGGGGGGCAATCATGGTAAATCTGACTATATGATGAATAATAGAGGGTGGGATAAATCCACTGTTACCATATCATGGTATTTTAGTGAGGGTTTTTTTCGAAAATTTATCATACAAAAAAAATAATAATAGCAACAATAACAATAAAATAATAATGGTATTAGTCCCATGGCAGACGGGATAATTATGCTTGCCCAGCCTTCCGGGATAAGTTTTATTTAAAGAGAACTGCTTTTAAGCATTATAATTTGAACATCCATAGCTTCTCCTTTCAGTCAAATCATTGAAAACTAGAGTGGTTTTTGTGTTTTTTTGGTTTTTTTGTGTGTTCTCTTTATATGATTTAGAGACGTATATATGCCATACTGACAGCTCTACCAGTGCTGCAGTAGACGAAAATTGTAGAATTATTCCATATAGCTCATTATTTCTTTATTCTCAGTGTATAGAAGTATGCCTGTTATGGAGGATGACAAATAGGCTAACTATATTTTTTTGTATTTTTGTGCTGTTCAAGAATGAAATACGCAAAACATGAAAACCACCTACTATCAACATAAATAGAATAGGTAAGGAAGAGGGAAAATGATAAACTTGCTTGTAACTGTAGTGCCACATAGAAAGGCATCCAAATTGGCAACAGGAGGACATTTTAGACACTGGGTAATGGATTGATCACCTTCCTCTCCCTGCTGACTGCACATCCTCATTGGCGGTACTTTTGAGCAAGAGTTTTGTCAACTTAGTGTGTGTCATCGCTCTAAAAAGATAGTGCTATGCTAGAGAACCGTGGATGGGTGCCACTCCAGACTCTCTCTCTTTGCTGTTGCTAGAAAAAGTGTGGCCATCCTATTTTGCGTTTTGCCTAGCACGGTTTACGTATTTATAGTAATTATGACTGCAGTTGCCATCATAACTCATTCCTTTTTCAGAGTAAAATAAAATAGCAACATGACCAAAATTCCCCGACGTCATGTATGTCAGGGACGCCCAGCGTCACCAAACTCCTATAACGTCATGTATGTCATGACACCCATCCGCTGTGGGTTAATTACAAAAACAATAATACTAATGATAATGATAATACTAATAATAACAATAATTAAAGAAATTATACAATATATGATATTTTCACTAAACAGTGTGATAATAACTTCACACAAAGTCAATACTAATGACAATAATAATAATAATAATAATAATAATAATAATAATAAAACAAATAATTGAAAAATTAATAACCAGAAAATAATAATGATGGTAATTATGATAAACACAAATAATATAACTGATAATAAAAATGAATAAATAAAACCATTGCACTAAAAATAAAGAGCTATACAAATAAACTAAAATGGTACTTTCTAATGACACAAACTAGATTTCCTGACTAGTTAACTCCTCGACTGAAATCTTCAATCAAGTGCTTTCATATAATCAATCATCTTTATCTTAGGTAATAAAGGTCAAAACCCACTTGGCTTTAACACAATAGTACCATGTAAAAGTCATTCTTATGAGTGACTGGGCAAATAAGTGAAAGGTGATTTTACTCACTTACACACAAATACACACCCAAAAAAGGGCGAAAATAGGTAACAAACGACAAACACCCAAACACATGCACAGAGAAGACCACCTCCTGCCTCCTCCTACTCCCACTGAAGCAGCCCAAGCTACAATATAATAATATACAATGGTCAGGCTTCAACAAGAGTAAATCATAAAAGGAGGAGGAGGAGGAACAGGCAGGACAACCCACACTCAAAAAGAGTATTTCTCAAAGATTCCCACAGTAGCCCTAATCAGATTCCAGTGTTATCTTATCATCCAATTCATTCACTTCAGGCTGGGACCCAATCAGCACCAATCCACAGTCCTATCATCATTCAAGTGAACAGTCCTGTGTCTTTCTTTCATATACTCTCTCTCTCTCTCTAAGCAATTGAGTTTTGATGAAATTGGCAACTCTAACTCATCCCAAGGTCTCCATCACATGCCTGGCAAACCTCCAAGACCCAGAGCCCTGTGCCAGGTACTCTCTTGTGGGGTTGGCAATGGCATCAAGATCTCAGTGCCAACCTGTAGCACACTAATGACTGGCTTTCATACCTTTTGTTCATAAAGATTAAAAAAAAAAACATACAAAAGAAGACTCACATTACTGGCAGATATAACGAGAGACAAAAAGTGAAAACTTGCACATAAAAAAGAAACCTAAAAGTCATCCTAATATACACTCACACAGTACATTACAGAATGTGTTGCAACCTCTCCCATCCCTGCAGTGAGAGAAACCCTGCAACAGATACAGCTCTCCTTCCCCCCTCTAATGAAACTTAATATCCTGACCTCCTGAATGCCATTATTAACTTAAGCAACACCAACTTTCTCAAACATGCAATTCCATACCAAGTCAGCAGTTTAGGGGTGGGCAAAGGAGGGGGGGGGGAGTAGAGGGAAGTGGGGAGAGATGAGGAGGAAAGTTAGGTAGGAGAGATGAAGGGAGAGGAAAGGTGAGTAGAGGGAAAGGTGATGAGTGGAAAGGTGAGAAGGTGTGAGGAAAGGGTTGTGATAGAAGGGAAAGGAGTAAGGGTTAGGAAGTTGGAAGTGGAGGCAGTAAGTGATATGGAGGAGGAAGAGGAGTGATAGGAGCAGAGAAGGGTGGTGAGGAGGAAGAAGGGGGGAGAGTAGGAAAGGGAAGTGAGGAGGATAGAATGAAGTAGGTAAAGAAATAAATAGGGAGGATGGGTAGGTTGTAGTTGTAAAATGGAAGAGAAAAAATTATTTTTCTAAATACATTTCTTTATCTCCTGTAAGTTCTACCAAGTATTTACAATGCATGTACTATACTGTGGCAATCATCATTGCTTGGAACCCTGAAGCCAAATCAGTTGTTTACATTTGACTGATCTGATAAAGACTGGATGATAGGAAATAACTAGAACAGGTGGATGCCACTCACTGCCTAGCTGAGAAAGCATGACTGCAAGTTTAGGAAAAATCACCATGTCATATGAGAACAGCAGGGGATACTGCTGAACAAAATATCTGAACACTACATAAAAAAGAGAGTTCACACAGTCACAGTGCAGATATTCTTTCTTTCTGCCAACAGGAAGTGCAAACTGATGACATATCTGGCAATTAAAATGTCAGTATCATGACTTACTCTGAAGGTTGGCTTTATATGTGATCAAAGATTTGAGTCTTTGATACTAAAGAACACAAAATGTGTAAACAAGTATACAAAGTATGCACTGTAGGATTACGAAGAACAAGACTATCAAAACCTTAAGAAGAATACAACACACACACACACACACACACACACACACACACACACACACACACACACACACACACACACACACACACACACACACACACACACACACACACACACACACACACACACACACACACACACACACACACACACACACACACACACACACACACACACACACACACACACACACACACACACACACACACACACACACACACACACACACACACACACACACACACACACACACACACACACACACACACACACACACACACACACACACACACACACACACACACACACACACACACACACACACACACACACACACACACACACACACACACACACACACACACACACACACACACACACACACACACACACACACACACACACACACACACACACACACACACACACACACACACACACACACACACACACACACACACACACACACACACACACACACACACACACACACACACACACACACACACACACACACACACACACACACACACACACACACACACACACACACACACACACACACACACACACACACACACACACACACACACACACACACACACACACACACACACACACACACACACACACACACACACACACACACACACACACACACACACACACACACACACACACACACACACACACACACACACACACACACACACACACACACACACACACACACACACACACACACACACACACACACACACACACACACACACACACACACACACACACACACACACACACACACACACACACACACACACACACACACACACACACACACACACACACACACACACACACACACACACACACACACACACACACACACACACACACAC
>NW_028234427.1:18499546-18507046 GCF_977035675.1 Penaeus japonicus | reverse complement strand
GGGGGAGGGGGGGGGGGGGGGGGGGGGGTGGGGCGGAAAACACAGCAGCTGGGGAAAAATGTCTAAATTGGGCGGGGAGGGGTTTGGCATCTAAAAACGGCCAATACGAATCTTTCAATGATAGGCAAATAACTTTGTAAATTAGGTCTATTTTTAGTATTCTGTGAAGGTATTTTATAAAACTGTTCTCTAAACCATAAAGCTGAGATGTGCATCCACACTAGTAATAAGAAATGAGAGATTGGTTACTGTAGGTCAAGCAAAATACTGCAGCATCCTTGCTCTCAGCCCTTGTGTAATACTTCTAATTCCAAAACAGAGCAAGACTGACCCCTGACCATCTAATATGTATATATGAACATCAATCAAATATATATGAATATCTAACATACATATCTATAGATACATATTTATACTACATATATAATAGTAAAAATAGTAAAAAAAATTATAAATCTTTACATTCATGAACAAAAACACATTTAATCAACTAACAAGCTGATATTGGTACCGTAAATTACATCACAAACTTTGCTGATAAGGCCTCCATTCATTATCTTATTTCCATAGTAAGCGTATTCATAGGTTCACTGAACTCATTTTGAATCATAGCATCTAGAATGTCAGCTTAAATTTCACATAAAAGTATCTTAGCTTGCTTGGTCTGCATTTGTCATTAGTTAATCAGTACTGCTGGCTCTATTTTATCAACCTTCAGAACAAAATTTTTTCATGTAGATTTTGTCAAGTAGGCCAGTTTTTCTACTTATCATACCCAGTTTTTAGGGGCACGGTGGCATACTTAATCTGGCTGTGTTGTGCAAAGTCTAGCTATACCAAGAAAAATTGCCCAGCTTCCCTCCAACCTCTAAATACCTCCACCTCTTCAAGCACTCATTTTACCATTAACAGATGGGTGGGGGGGGTGGGGGGGGGGGGGGGGGGGGGGGGGGGTTTTGGGGGGGGGGGGATAGATGGGGTGAATGGGGTATTGATGGGGTGGTGTGGGGGGGGGGGGGGGGGCGAATATCCTACAGGACCAGGAAAAACATACAGGCATACCCTAAGGGCACTTTCCCTCACTAATGCTAGATACAATCATACAGTTGTTATTTTATAATTTCATCATTTTTAAACTTGGAGGTAATGATCTACTATTATCTAAATATGCACTGTATTACAATATTTGTGACTTGCAAATATTTTGGTTTGCATTTATCCACAAATACTAAACAGCGCTTTAATGAAAGTGTACCTTACATACTCTAAGTTCGGAAATCAAATTTATGTTATTATCGTAATTATGTTGTCATGGGCTTGACCTTTTTCAAGAAATACAATTTTTAACTTATTAAAACTCAGACATTTCCACATGTAAATCATTGACTCTAACCCTAAACGAACTCAAAGTCACACACCTCATGACCTTGCTTAAATTAGGCCTGGGCCCCACACCCTTTGACCCCCAAAAAGTCCGTCTTGGGTCAATGTCCCGCACTCCAAACAGACCAGTTTACTCCCGAAAACACTACTTTCACCGAGACCCGATAGTAAAAATTCCTGTTTTTTCTCTCACAACTCATGAAATGCACACGCTTTTCTTTCTTTCGTAACACGAACGCCCGCTAATCCTCCTTACGCTTCATCTACGATGCAAGAAAATAGGAAAAACGCCGGTGACATGGCAATAAAACGAGAAACAGGGCGAGAAGAGTCACTCACCGTTCCTTCACGACCGACTTTCTACAGCAACTCCGGCTTGGAGGCGAGCGAACCCCGATCAGCTGTTAGGGAGACCCACAATGCACTTCCCGGCTAAACAAATGAATGGCGATTAAGGGACTGATTGGGTGTTTCGATCCTTTATAATTAGGAGATTAGATTCTCCTATTATTATTTGATCGTCTGGTGCTTGGAATTTTCTTTGGCTTGAGAAAACCGTTTTATATTCTTTTCTCGTTTTGGTTTTACACTGAATTTTCTATTGGGGCTATGGCCGAATTTAAGCCTTATTGTTAAGTATGTCAGTATATCTACGAACAAACATATCTAATGCCTGTCATAAGCATTTTTTCACAGTTTTCTTCTTATCCTAGGTTACCCTTTGGGTGTTTCCTTGAGCATGAAGCCTAAACAAGGTCACAAGTCAGCTGGTTGATGTCAAGCAGAATATTATATAAGATGGGCGCATTAAACTGTTTGCTACATTCTTATGATTCAATATTTCTAGCTGTGTTTTATCTTTAGATTATTTGTAGTGAAATACAAACAAAATTACGCACTAACCTTCCTTCAATTACGGATATCTTTATACATACACACACACACACACACACACACACACACACACACACACACACACACACACACACACACACACATATATATATATATATATATATATATATATATATATATATATATATATATATATCATAATCATGAAATTTGCTTGTCAACCACAACTCTCTTGGCATACATATTTAGAAGCAGAACCAAGCCATCTTTGTGACGTCATACCCAGCCAAACGCCATACCCTTGGCGATACCCTGTGCGAAGCCTTGGAATAACGTTGAGACGTCAAACACTCTCAAAATAATCAAATGTGAATTTCCAATATAATACTTTGGACTCATCCATTAAAGTATATGTCGAGACAAAAAGGACGATTGATAAATATTTACGTCTGTGCAAACATGTCAGCTACTTTGTATGTAATGCCACCTTACAAACAAACGCAACATTTGCGCGTACAAAAGAAATTCTTATCAGGCAGAAAACTATAAAACAACAAGGAAAGTGTCCGGAAAAAAAACACGAAGAGATATTATCGCTTGAGACGCCGGCTAAATTCTCGGCATTTTCCTTTTGTTCACACACACACACACACACACACGACACAACACACACACACTCACCATCACTGTATATATACACACACACACACACATACATATATATATATATATATATATATATATTTATATATCATATTTATATATATATATATATTATATATATAGATATATAATATATATCGATACACACACACTCACACACACACACACATTTAATACACACACACAAAAAGACATCACACAACACACACACACACACACACCACACACACACACACACACACACATATTAATATTATATCTATTAAAAATATATATATATATATATAATTTATCATATATATATATATATAGATATAGATAAATATATATAGGTGTATTAATGTGTGTGTGTGTGTGAGACAAAAGGTGCCTGTGTGTGTAGTGTGTGTGTTAGGTTGCTGTACATATATACATATATCATAGCAACATACACATATATATAAATAACACTACAATTATGATTATGTATATATATATATATATATATATATATATATATATATATACACACATAATATTTGTGCGTAAGCAGCAAGCAAGCACGGGAGTTGCAAACAGCATGAAGAGCGAGGGAGAGAAACCCGTGGTGGGAGTGGGTCACTGCATTTGTGCGCAAAAAAAAGTTTCGTTTTATTAGCATTAGTATTGGTACAATGTGCGATGTTTTTCTTTCTGATACACTTAAAGCACACAATTGTTTTCTACTGATATGATATCGACAGAACAAAATGATTATAAATCTGCATTTTTTGTCGTAATAGATAATCAGACGGTTTTGTCGATACCCTGAGGCCCTCTGTGTCCTGCGCATGCGCGACATGGACGGCGTCTCGTTACAGTCTGCCTCAAGCAAGACATTGTCGTATCGAACGCAAGCTACAGACTAAAATTGTTATGAATAAAAGCATCACCACTATTGTTCATGAATTCTAAACTATTATTTTGCCTATTTTTGATCATTGATTAACGATATTACTATAACTTTCCTGTTACTATTTCAACTACTACTTCTATTTTCAGTATCATTATCATCATGATAATTACTATATCATCATTTCTATTATCATTATTGTCATCATTATTCATTACTGTCATTATCTTATCATCATTAATGTCATTATCAGTGTCATCCTTCTTATCATTACTAACATCATCATTATTACAAAAATTATTATCATCCTTATTATCATTATTAATTTTGTTAGCATTATCATCATCATCCTTAACATCATTTCCTCCCTGTTATTATAATTATTATTATCATCATCATTATCTTTATTACTATTATCATTATCAGTGGTTTTACCATTATTATCATTATTATTACTAATTATTATTATTATCATCGTTATTACTATTATTGTTATCATCATTATACCTATCATTATTATTACCATCATTATACTTGTTACTATTATGATCATCATCACTATCATTATCACCATCATCATTATACCTATCATTATTATTATCATCAATGTAATTGTCATTATTATTACTATTGCTGTTTTTAGTCATTATCACCATGATTACCATCATAATTATTATATCATCGTTATCATTAT
The DNA here is from genome assembly GCF_977035675.1 of Penaeus japonicus. Taxonomy (NCBI): domain Eukaryota; kingdom Metazoa; phylum Arthropoda; class Malacostraca; order Decapoda; family Penaeidae; genus Penaeus; species Penaeus japonicus. The sequence continues at coordinate 18,502,580 of NW_028234427.1, read as the reverse complement.
GATCATTAATTTCATTTTGTCATCAATAACATCATTACCATTTATCATTATCATTGTTATCACTATCGTCATCATCATCATCCGTATCATCATCAATATAATTATCATTAAAAATATTATCATCATTACGACCATTATCATTAAAGTTATTATCATCACTGTTATAATTTCCTCATCATTAACTATCCTCATTACCAGTATCAGTGTTACTATTACCATTACTTTTAATATTGTAATCCTCATCCTCATTATTAATACCATCATTATAATAAGGACAATAATGATACCGATAATAATGATGCTGATAATGATAAATATTGATGCAATCATCTTCGTTGTTATTTTCATTGTCATTATTATCAGTGTCATGGCAGCTATCAATTATCATCAGTAATGAGGCCTTATCTGCAGCGTCATTATCTGCAATAATTGCCAAAAACTCGCAATAACTTGCTGCCGTATTTCAGATTCTATTGCCAAAGAGCACCACCCGCCCACGCGTACCAACCTATCCTTTAGGGGCGCCAACACGCATGCGCGAACCATACCATCTCCGAATGGCCGAAAATGCCAAATATTTCCTATTTTTATTTTTATGTCATCCTACATTTAAAAATCGTTTAAAGAGTATCTCAATGATGGTTTACCACAAAATTTATGTAACATTGAAGTAAAGATTATCATGTTTAAATATATACTGCAATTCGAGACTCCAGTTCATGCGTATAATATAAAACAAATACCACCATAGTAGCCTTGATAAATGGGTGATAAAATAATTGTTTTGAAATCCCTTTGGCTTGGATTACATTTACTTTTTAATCTCGTAAAGAAACTGAATTTACCTATAAGTGTTAGAGACATTGAAAACATTTAAACAACAACAAAAAGTCTATTGTGTGATTTTTAATGTTCATTCTCATGGCAGACTGGTAATCAATGAGCTATTGAAGTATAATAGTCACAATCAGATAAGCGTTTCGAATTTTTGTTTTAGATTAGTTGGCAAAAAAGGCTCTCTTCAGAGAAAACTTGAAGTAAATCAAAGTCGGTAAACCCTCATGTAAAAACAATGAAATAACCTTGATTTAAGTATTATTTTTACTGTGATAACCTATAATGTGTTTGCAAATAATACTTATTTTGTGTTTGGGCATTTATCCCTTTTATTCAAGACCTTCTATACTACAAGCACATTGCGAGATAACTTATAACCGTTTTGTTGCAATGGAAATTCTCATGGAACAGTATAGCATACCTAGGTGAAAAGCCTAGAATGAATTTTGCTTCTGATTGATGTGTCATTAATGAATTCTATATTTACACAAAGAAGATCTATTACTTAATTTACTAACTGGCTGCTAACTCTGGCACAACTAGTTTTTTGAAGAATAAACATTTTTAATTAAAATGCTTAAAAGTAATATGTTGTTCAAAACATATTCCAGAATCCCAATTCCGATGATGAATTACTAAAGCACAGAAGAAATTGTATTTTATGAACTTAAAAAAAGTGTTTTCATCAGAAAAGAAGCAAATAACTGAAAAAAATGTTTTTCAAAAGGCGCCGCGCACAGAGGCTCGGGGGTCGCTCTGTGACGTGCCGGGGGCCGGTTTGTTCATGCTGGGGGTAACGATACTTTCGTCGCTGAGCGCGGTCCGTACGTCCGGCATGCCCATGGGAAGTGAAATGATTTCAAGAAATTGCCCGCTTTGCAGATAAGGCCTATGATTTTGGGAGGGAGGGGTGTGGGGACCTAGTGCACGGAGGATCCTTTTAGCCTGGCACCTTGTAGGAATTATATCTCACCGTTGCGTTTTATCAGAGACTAATCTGAACCAATAGTGAAGTGTTCAACTTTGAGCAATTTGCAGATCTTAGCGAGTTAGATTCGACAGCTTATCTCCTGATTGGAAGAAGAACTTGAAGAGAATACGAGTTCGTCAAAATAAATGAGTTACTGTTTCATTTTTACCATTTTCTGTGAAAACAGTATTTTCTTCTTCCTATAATGAATATAAATGGATGACTAAAGTATTTTTTATTGTTACTCTCTTTCTCTCTCTCTCTTCTAACACCTTATCTGCACACATACATACATTTATACCAATTACTTATAATTGCCAAAAACCTCGCCAACGAACTTGCTGCCGTATTTAGATTCTAATTGCAAAGAGCACCACCCGCCCACGCGTACGCAACCTATCCTTTAGGGGCGCCAACACGCATGCGCGAACCATCTCCGAATGGCGGAAAATGCCAAATATTTCTGATTTTTTATTTTATGTCGTCTCATTTAATCGTTAAAGAGTATCACAATGATGGTTTACAACAAAATCTTATGTAACATCTGAAGTAAGCATTATGATGTATAATATATACTTGAATATTTCGAGACTCCTGTTCATGCGTGAAAATATAAACAATACCACATATGTAGCCTTGATAAACTGGCAGTGATAAATATTGATCTTGAATCCTTTGGTTGGATTACATTTAACTTTTTAAACTCGTAAGAAACTGAATTTCCTAAGATGTTTGACTTGAAAAACATTTAAACAAACAACAAAAAGTCTATTGGTGTATTTATATGTTCATTCTCAGGGGCAGGATGGTAATCAAGGCATTTGAAGTATTATAGTCACAAATTCAGAGTAAGGCGTTCGATTTGTTTAAGATTTGTGGGCAGCAAAGGCTTATTCAGAAAGAAACTGAAGTAAATCAGTCGGTAAACTCTTGTAAAACAATTAAAATTACCTGTGTTTAGTATTATTTACTGTGATAACCTATAATGTTTGCAGATAATAATAATTTTGTTGTGTGCGATAATCCATTTTACAAGACTTCTATAATACAAGCACAATATGCGAGGATTACTTTTGTTGCAATGAAAATATCATGAAAAAAGTATAGCATACCTAGGTGTGTATAAGCCTCTAGAATGGAATTTGCTTTGATTGATGGTGTCTTTGAATGAATTCTATATTTACACAAATAAGATCTATTTACCAGGCTGCTACTATTGCGCAAACT
>NW_028234427.1:18492046-18494546 GCF_977035675.1 Penaeus japonicus | reverse complement strand
AACGAAAAGTCTAGAGGCTGTCAAAGGGTATGTAACAACACATACAAAATGCCAAATACAGGTCGGGTTAATGGCGGCGACAGGGACGCGCCGAGAGACGTGGCTCAAATTTGTAAGAGTTTTTCGGATACGTTAAATAGAAAGGAAATGGATAGATTAGAGAAGGCCATTGATATTCCATATTTTGTTTCTAATGGAATTGACAAACATCCATCCGTGTCACAGACAGTCTGTCCCGACGCGAGTAGCTGGATTGCTATCATAGAGAAAAGATGCCAACGATCGGAATGGACCGATGAAGGACTTATAAGTGTAGTAGTTAAATATACACTTGGCAAAGCAGCTGATGAAGTCCAGTTATGTAAAGATGTACACCCCAATGATTGGTCTAAATTCAAAAATCTTTTCCTGCAGTACTTCCCCACATCCTCTTCCTTGGATTGCATTTTAACAGAGATAGAGACAAAAACTAAGGACGAAGAGGAAAGCTTGGAGGATTTTAATGTAGGGCTCCAAGTCCTTGTAGCAAAGGCTATTAAATTAAAACCCAATTTAGAGTCTACTGTCCGCTATATGGCGGCAAGACGCTTCACAAAGGCCTTTCCACCAAATTTTCTCAATAAATTGACTGATGAGCATTATTCTGACTTTAGTAGGCTTTTAGCTAGTGGATTAGAGTACATAAAAGAACATCCTTACACTGAATGGTTGCATAACAACCAGAAAAGTGAGGAGAAAGTACGTGTTAATGCCTTGCCTTCTAAACCTAATGAAAACCTTAATGCAGAGTATGATGACCAGAGTAAAATCAATAAGCGAGTACATACACATAAACACGAGAGTCCAAGACATTGTCAAGATGGCCCTCAGCCATCGACATCCTCCTTCAGGGGATGTGCTCATAAGAGAAAACTGCCCTACTGTACATTCTGTAAAAAGACCGGTCATACTACTGATGTATGTTACCGTCGTAAAGGGCGAGGTGCAGGACACTCTCAGCAGAATACCTGGTGTAATTGTAACTCGGGTTATGGTAAGGGAAGGAAATCAGCTAAGTTTTCTAACTACTTCTAGACGGTCCACATGGAACCCTAGAAGGAAGGCAAACAGATCAGTAAATCAGTCGGGAAACGAACAGCCATGCCAGAAATCAGGAAACATAACGAGAACCGAAACAACAGACTGTCAAATTCAGGAAGTGTTAGTGCAAGTTGCAGGTGGTACTAGGTTTAATAGTAAAGGATTAATAGTTCTTAATACAATAGTAGAAGGTAGTGAAAGAAATCTGTTGTTTGATACAGGGGCTGAGATATCCTTAGTGCATGAATCCATAGTGCCAGACACAAAAATAGGAGACTACACAAAATCAAATGTTAGTGTCCATCTAGCAGATGGATTTTTGTTTCAACATTATGGATTGGTTCTTTTGGAAATGAAGCTGGCTAGAATTTCATTAAAACATCATTGTTTTGTTGTAAAGCATGTAAATCTACCCACAGAAATATTGCTAGGGTTAGATTTTATTCTATCACATATGATAGAATTTTGTTCAAAGCCTTTTGAAATGCACATAAATAGAGAGAAAATACCAGCAAGCTCATACCATCTAATTCTCTACAGCCAGTTATATCTACCCTGTCAGCAGAAATAAGTGAAACTATAGAAAGCAAATTAGGAAATTCTGTAGACGATATGCCTGAAGAAATGGACTTTGAAGATGAATATGATTCTAAAGCCTTGTCGGCATGCTTTGCTGAGTATCAGTGTGCTGACGGGTTTTCAGGGGTTACTGTTGGAATGGTGGTTAAGAACTGTCATAATAGAGGAAACATGGAAGATGATATATTAGGGCTATTCACACCAAGGCACCATGTTGCAAATAGCAATTTGTTAAATATGGGGATTGTAAAATTAGTTAAGAACCAGGATAATGAATATTGGTTTAAGGTCCCCCTATTTGAATGTTAAACCAGAGACAGTGAAAATACTATCTGCTCACCCTGTTGGTGATGTGATAATATTAGATGAAATGCCCTTAGCAAGCAATACATCAACGGTCATGGTAGGAGCTGACACAGTCCTCTAGGAGAGATAGGTTGAGAGATCAAGTGGACACTTTGTTCCCCGATCTCTTGAGCAAAGGCATTCGAATTCACCAATAATAATAATAATAATAATAATAATAATAATAATAATAATAATAATAGTATGCTACTCGCTCTGCAGTCCCATCTCGAGCCCTGGGTCAACAGAGGGTGGTGACAGGAGAAGCCAGTTAGGTGGACGCAATTAAATCTGTCCCTCACATGTCTACCACAACATATCACTAAAGTAGATACGAAGCATGTAACAGTATGTTAACATCAATATTAGCGACTAGTGCGATGTCCTTGCCTTTCATGGCTTTAGTGCTAGCCACACTGAGGACCTGATTCGGCAAGCGGGCACAATAGTTTGCCTATAATGCATTGTACTATGCTGCTCTGTTAAGTTGGCCTCA
>NW_028234427.1:18467046-18472046 GCF_977035675.1 Penaeus japonicus | reverse complement strand
TACAAGAACCGTTTGCAGCTGCTACTAACATGAAAATAGCGCCTAAACTCAAAGGGTATTGCTCATATGTAAATACAGCCATGACGGGTTTGTTGACTTATGTAAAGCTAACACTGCCACATGAACTAGTAAAACAGTCCGGGAACACCGACGTGCAGTTTCATCATTTAAGAATTAAGACTGCCTCTGGGTTCTTCTCATTATACAATGTGTATGCCAGGAGCTCAAAGTTTCTGACTAGTTCTCTACCCAATTTCCATAATCAAGGAACATTATGTATGGGAGATTTCAATGCTAGACACACACAATTTGGTGATCACCAGAGTAACAGCAATGGGGAGGAATTTAAACATTTCGTCAATAGAAGATCGATGACTGTATATGACACAGATAAACAGACTCATTTGGCAGGTGGCAGGGTAGATTATGTAATTGGCAAAAATCTTGTACATGGTAATGTTTGTACTTCACTGGTTCGAGAGTTAGTCAGTGACCACTTTGCAATCCTAACAGAGTATACTGTTGACAACAGCATAGCTCACAAAGCACCCAGACCTAAAATTACAATCCCACCGGGACTGGAGCATCACTTCAAGGCACGTGTTTATGACTGGTATAGTACATATGTCGTAACCACTGTCGAAAATTACTCTCAGGACCTGATAAAAGTTGTCACTGACTACTACAATACATGGGTCTGCTCAAGAAAACTCTCAAAGAAAAAAAGTTCCCCAGTCCCTCACGCACCAAAGTGGATAAATGACCCCATCTTAAGTAGGGAGCATCAACGAGTTCAGGAACTTGCTAATTGTTATAGGGATAACATGACATCAGAAAATCTTTTACGATTCCTCAGAGCTAATAAAGAATTCAGAGAATTAAAGGCTCAAATTCGCAGTAAACATTGGGAGCAATCCCTGCAGAGTATTAACCACCAAACTTCTGCAGCTGAAGTATGGAGAAAAATCAGCAGGTTGTCAGGTAAAGCTGTCGCCACTCCGCAGTTCCACAGCCCATTAGAACAGGCCAATTTGTTACTAGATCGGTGGGCCAGAACCTCTCAGCTGAACTCACTTCCGCGGAGAATAAGAGATAAACTTAACACCACGAAAATAAATAGGAATTTTAACATTGCCATAGCCTGTTCTGCCACTGACCCTTCCGACTTTGCCGAAATAACTGAGTGGGAATTAAATAATGTACTTCGCAAGGGTAAGGCGACCGCCCCAGGCGAGGATGGCATCACTTATAGTGTACTTCGGCTCATTGCTCAGGTACCAGGTAACCCACTCTTACATCTTTACAGACTAAGCTTATCCCAAGGAATACTCCCAAGCTCCTGGACTCAAAGCTTAATCATTCCCATACCCAAACCGAACTCTGATAAGTACCGACCCGTCTCATTGACCTCATGTTTATGCAAGGTACATGAGAGAATTATTTTGAGCAGACTCATGTATCGCATACATGTCAAGTTAACTCCAAGACTGTATGGATTCCTCCCAGGACGTAGCACTCAGCACTGCTTTGCAGAGTACTTGACAAATTCTCAGCAAGGCATGCAAACTGTATTTCTCGATCTTAAATCTGCCTTTGATATTGCAAACAGAGACCTCATCCTTGAGCAACTGGCTAGCTTTGGTATTCAAGGTAAACTTTTAACGTGGATTCAAATGTATTTATCAAACCGATCAGCTCATGTTCTCTTCAGGGGAATCAAAAGTACATACTCTAAAATGTTTGAGCTTGGCACACCTCAGGGGGGCGTACTTAGCCCCATGCTATTTAACATTTTAATGCACAGACTATTAAGCAATATACCACTTGAGGGCAGTGATTCCATTATTTGTTATGCTGATGACATCTGCATTAAAACTTCATCCGAGGATAGAATGCAAAAGATTCTTAATGTACTGTCCACAAAAGCTACTGAGTGCGGTTTGATAATCTCAGTTGAAAAAAACAAAGCACTCAATCCTCTTACAATCCCACTGCCAAACTTTCATATAGATGACATTGAGCTAGATCTTTGCCACAAATACAAGTATCTCGGGGTGACTATTAACGACACAGAACTCATTATGAAGTTAAAGAAAAGACTGTGGGAGCGGCTGAAGCCACTCAAGACTCTTGTTGGCAGAGAACATGGTGTCAGTGTTAACATTGCAAGACTCTTTTACTTATCATATATACGGTCAGTCGTAGATTACCATGCCTTACACCTTGTGTCATTTATGGAATCAGAGTTAACTTGTCTAGAAATTGTACAGAACGCAGCCATGAGGATCATTCTCGGTGCTCCTAAAACAACGAGGATTGTGAACATGAGAAAGGAACTCAACTTGCCATCTATTTACGAAAGAATATCATACATCAATACTATTTTTGGTGTCAAAGCAATTAATTTAAAGAACCCTTCTATAATACAGAGTTCCAGAGGCAACTTAAATATAAGATAGCGAATCCATCTTTGCATAGCAGTGCCGAGTCGCCCTCAAATTCATGGTTGCAAATGACATACAAATCCATACACCAATTAAATATGTCCTTGAGTAGGTTCCCATATGGACGTTCTATTCCACCATGGAAAATGTCGACATTGAACGTATTTTATACTGATGTCCCTAAAAAAGACACAGTTTCACCAGCTGTACTTAAGCAACACACCCTTGTAACCATTAATGAGCATCTTGAAACACTGAATAATGACTATGAGTGCTACACTGATGGACCCTTACAGTCTGGAAGTAGAGCAGGATGTGCTTATGTTGTATATAAAAAACAATATTTTGCAGCACCAAGATTGCAGGAGGGTTCATAACTGGGCGAGCATTACACAAACTGAGTTGGCAGGAATACTCATAGCCACAGACTTTCTGTTAATTCAAGGCTCAGGAGTAATTTTCTGCGACTCGCAGAGTGCTCTCCAGGCTCTGAACACTCTTGATAAAGGTGCTGGAAATATCGTAAACGATATAAGAATAAATGTACATCGCGCCAAGGAACGGGGACATGCTATACATTTTGTGTGGATACCATCGCATGTTGGAATCGCTAAACATGATCATGCTGATCGCCTAGCGAGGGCAGGATGTGATAAGCAAATTGTGGATATAGACTTTGGCATACCTCTTGCTAGGATCTCACACATAATAAGAACCTCCAATAGGGAGGACTTGATGGAGCTAACAAACTCTCAAAGACCTGAAAGCTGTAGCATAAAACATTTTGACCAGTTCTCGCAGGAGAGATTCATTTATGGGTCATACAAGACAAGAACAAGACAATGTGATATTGTGACTGCAAGAATTAGACTTGGATACAGAATGTATTGGCAGGTCAGTTCAGAATGCAATGTAGAAGAAACTAAATGCAGACTTTGCAACGAAGAGTATAAACGAACACTTGAACATTACATTTCAGAGTGCCATATGATACAACCTTTCAGACCACCTAGCATGAGGTACGCAGAGTTATGTAATTATTTCATAACATCAACTGTACTAGAAGATGTAATTATGCTATATCCGAAATTCGGTATATGATACCCTATTATAACATTTATCAAATGTCTATTCACGTTGATATACTATAGAATATAATCATGTTATTACCTTAATTTGTAATACAATGTTAGCAACAATGTCATGACTACATAAATGTATCAAAGCTTGCTCATGCCTGTGCAGTTAGCCAGGGTGGTAAATAAAGATCTAATCTAAAAAAATCTAAAATGACACAGTTTCACCAGCTATACTTAAGCAACACGCCCTTGCAACCATTAATGAGCATCTTGAAACTCTGAATATTGACTATGAATGTTACACTGATGGATCCCTACAGTCTGGAAGTAGAGCAGGATGTGCTTATGTTGTATATAAAAACAATATTTTGCAGCACCAAGATTGTAGGAGGGTTCATGACTGGGCGAGCACTACGCAAACTGAGTTGGCAGGAATACTCATAGCCACAGACTTTCTGTTAACTCAAGGCTCAGGAGTAATTTTCTGCGACTCGCAGATTGCTCTCCAGACTCTGAACACACTTGATAAAGGTGCTGGAAATATCGTAAATGATATAAGAATAAATGTACATCGCGCCAAGGAACGGGGACATGCTATACATTTTGTGTGGATACCATCGCATGTTGGAATCGCTAAACATGATCATGCTGATCGCCTAGCGAGGGCAGGATGTGATAAGCAAATTGTGGATATAGACTTTGGCATACCTCTTGCTAGGATCTCACACATAATAAGAACCTCCAATAGGGAGGACTTGATGGAGCTAACAAACTCTCAAAGACCTGAAAGCTGTAGCATAAAACATTTTGACCAGTTCTCGCAGGAGAGATTCATTTATGGGTCATACAAGACAAGAACAAGACAATGTGATATTGTGACTGCAAGAATTAGACTTGGATACAGAATGTATTGGCAGGTCAGTTCAGAATGCAATGTAGAAGAAACTAAATGCAGACTTTGCAACGAAGAGTATAAACGAACACTTGAACATTACATTTCAGAGTGCCATATGATACAACCTTTCAGACCACCTAGCATGAGGTACGCAGAGTTATGTAATTATTTCATAACATCAACTGTACTAGAAGATGTAATTATGCTATATCCGAAATTCGGTATATGATACCCTATTATAACATTTATCAAATGTCTATTCACGTTGATATACTATAGAATATAATCATGTTATTACCTTAATTTGTAATACAATGTTAGCAACAATGTCATGACTACATAAATGTATCAAAGCTTGCTCATGCCTGTGCAGTTAGCCAGGGTGGTAAATAAAGATCTAATCTAAAAAAATCTAAAATGACACAGTTTCACCAGCTATACTTAAGCAACACGCCCTTGCAACCATTAATGAGCATCTTGAAACTCTGAATATTGACTATGAATGTTACACTGATGGATCCCTACAGTCTGGAAGTAGAGCAGGATGTGCTTATGTTGTATATAAAAACAATATTTTGCAGC
>NW_028234427.1:18457046-18462046 GCF_977035675.1 Penaeus japonicus | reverse complement strand
TTTTTTTTCTGTCATCTTTCTGTACGTGTGTGCGTTTGTTTGTGTGTGGGTCATTCCAGACGTTTTTGTACTGATTCTCATAAGGCAATGGTATATTTTCAATAATGTGATAAGCATCTATTGAATATCTGAATCCTTCCCTTTAGAACGGAATGGAACTAGACAGTGAAAGTACTTACGTCACGTTGTTATAATGTTTTACTCATAGATAGATAAGCTTACATGCAATTACTTATCCCAATTCACAACTTTCAAAATACAAAAATACATAAAATATATATAGAAAACCCATAAAACCTTAAAATTAATAGATCATTCATCGGAAGACCTCAACTACTTCCGTGAGAAAAGGCGTGCTTCCAGAAGTTGTGCTTCTTTTTGTTCTTTGTTTTCTTTTCCGGATTGTGGCCACTCTCGGCCGAGGAGTCGGCGCCGTGACTTGCGTTACTGGAGTGGCTGTCGCTGCTGCTGGTGCTGAGGTGGCTGTTGTTACTTAGAGTTCTGACTCTCCCGCCTGGGTTGTATATGGAGAGTAATTATATCAACATCTTGCAGTATAATATGCTATCTATTCTGTGTACAGATCTAGACACATTATTGTTTTAGGGGGGAAACTAGGTATATACGCGTGTATGTTCAAAATATCAACGGTATTTTTGTAAGAAACTTCGAGGGACAGATAACTTACCCATCTCGAGGAAATACTCGAAGTCGTGGTAGACAGACATTTTGCCGTCAATCTTCTCTTCTCAACCGATGATGCTCTCAACTTCACTTCGCTAGACTGCTCGGGTGTTTAAGAATGGCCGTCGCTTGAATTCACTGGAGGAATAGCGTCTTGATTTTGCTTCTTGGGTGTCTGTTCTGTCGAGAGCGGTGCAGGATGGGGATTTATATACTGGCAGGACCGTATCAGGTCACCTAGTACGTGCTTGTGTTCTCACGGAGTTTTACCTCCTGATAAGTGGGTTACAGTGATAAGCAATGCAGCGCAACGTATGAGGATGTTAGATGTTAATTTTCAATGTTAATAATATATATTACGATCTGTTAAGATTTCAGGCGGTGACTATTTAGAATCCATCTAGTATTAAAAAAATCTTAATGTATTTTATAGCAAGAACACTATAACATCGATAGACAGTGATAAGAAAGAAAATGAGAGAAAAAAGGTATATCGCACTGTGTGATGGGAACAAGTGGTCGATGTAAAACTCACATGTCGCCTTACGTAAGCCAAAAATCAGAAACGTTATCAACTAATAAACATATAACGGAAAAAAAATGTTCATGGATCACTCAAGGACAATATTGATTAATAATATATAAATGAATAAACGAATAGAATTTTACTCTGTCAGGTCACCTAACACTGTCAGGTGATGATTATATTTTTTTCTTCCTGTGGGAAAATACTGATTAATACTCATTGTGCACGTTAGTCTACAAGAGATACTATGTGAAAGCTCATGCATAAATTGCAAGCTTATGATTCTAGCCTTTAGGTGCATTTTTGTTAATGGAATGCATTTGGGTGATATAAGAAGAGGAAAAAGCATTCATTGGATCTTTTTTGTAGAATGCGCTAAATGAGACACGGTTTTCTCAGCCTCATTTCTCCAGAAACTCTCTATCTGTCACAGTCTGGAAAAAATATCCACATATCTCTCTGCTCAGCCCAGTCAAAATCCTCGGAGTGACATTGCACACACCGAAGGAAGAATAATTGATAGTGCACGTCATATCAGGTACGCAGCTTTAAGCCTTTGTAAAGAGTAATGACTGCATAATATCCTTTATCCTATTATGACATTTACATAGATATCTACCACTGTTGATTTTTGTTGGCGCACCGATAACACGGAGATAGCGGCTATCGCTTGCGTCAATGCGGGTGTCGCCTGAACATTTACCCTTTTATCAAAAGCGGTTTTCATATCGATTACCCTCATAGGAATACCCACCATCTATCTACAAGACTATAAGGAAAATATATGTTTCTTAGGGACTTTCTTTGGAGGAATGCGTGTGGAAGTGAATTGTCGCCGGCAGATAGTATCATTAATATATTTTTATTGCTATTACTCTCAACAGTATTAACATCAACATCAGTGACAACAAAAACAACAAAATAAATATAATGACAATAATAATGATAATGTTAACAATAACAGTAAACTGTAGTCGTGTTAGCAATAGAATCAGAAGAGGTAATAGCAGTACTAGTAGTACAAGTAGTAATATTGGCAATAATGAGCTTTGACTCTCTGGAAGATCAAACAAAAAAGCACGCACACACACACACACACACACACACACATGCTGAACAAGTTGAAAACAAAACAACGAAGGAGAAAAAACAGGAAAACACACAAACTATCGGATATCCGCACCCCACAAGAGGAGACGTGGCCGATATACAACAATCGAACACAAGACTCAAAAACGCCAACTGGGAACGGCGAGCTCTTCTTATCACGCCTTTGTCGCGGGGCGGAGCGTGTCCTGTGGTGCAGCTCAGACCCTGGGGTAGCTGGGGGGGTGGGGGGTGGCTGGGGACCAACTTGACGAGTTGCTTTGGGAGGGGGAGGAGGGTAGCTGATTTTCTGACGGCAATGTAGACTTATCTACATGTCTTCTTACAAGAGCAGTGGTTTTCATTTTTTTCTGATTGCACTTTCATCAATTCAAGTTGTCTTTTCTGTGGCACCCTTTTCTTTCATTTCACCCTTGCCCCTTCTTACTGCTGCTTGAAACAAACTAACAAGAGATACATACTCAATTCTCAAATGCAAAACTAACCTGAAGAACGAGTTTAACTTAATATTCAAATACAAATCTTATTTCCCTTTGGAATCTTGTGGCAACCCTGGGCACTCCTGCCCATGTCCTGAGAACCTTTGTCCTCGAGGAAAACCATCACTATCACATCTAATTCTCTCTAACACAGTTATTAAATGTATCGGGTATTAATAGGATGGAAGAGGAGAGAGGAGGAGGAGAGGAAAGGAAGGGAGGTGAGAGAAAGGTTCGGAGGAAAGGAGAGAAGAAGGGAAGGAGGATAAGGGAATGAGAGGAAAGGACGTGCGAGGAGAAAGAGGTTAGGAGAAAAGGAGAGAGGAGGAAGGAAGAGGGGAGAAAGGGAGAAGAGGGAATTGTAATGCTTCTACTATTATTATCATTATCATTATCATCATCCTTGTTATTATTATTATTATCATTATTTTGAATAATTATTGCTGTTATCATCGTCATTATCCTTATCACATTATCATTATTATTACCGCTGCAATTGTTATATGGCTATCATCATCAGTCTCATCGTCAAGCTGTTTAGCCAATATGCTTACTTCACGAAGAATGATCATTATCTCTTTATGGATGCGTAGTCATGGCACTATTGTCATCTTTATCATCACTATTGTTAATATTCACTGCCATTACCATTATCATAAACATCTTTATCATCAACATTTAAACAACGATACCATGATCAAGCTTGTGCAAACCGCAAGAGGCAAACCAACATCTACAGCGTTTTCGCTTTGATGTCGCTTTGATCTAACATTCCCCGTGAGCATAGCGATTATTCCATTATCTATCGCTTTCTTTTGACCGCAATCTCCTTTTTACGTCTGCTTATCAATTCTCTTCATTCAGTGTGATTCGCCCTTCTTCCGATAGCCTTCTCGTTCTCGGTATGCGAACGTGTGTGTGTGTATTCTGGAATCTACAAGCGTACGCGTTCGTAGCTGTTGAAATGTGTCATGCTCAGTTTTTCCTTAGTTATTCTCATATGATATGGTTCAAGTACACCAGATCAATGTCAATTTAAATCCCCTTCTTTTTAGAAATGGACTGAATAAAAAAAAAAAAAAAACTGAATTGACAGGTAATTCAATTTTCACTGGTATTTTAGTTGATTAAAAGAACAGTGTAAAGTAATTATTTATAAACAGATCAATCAGTAAAAATCATGTTTTTCCTTTACGGATGCATGTATTACTAATATATTCTTTTTTATATAAGTAATAACGTCAAAAAAATCCACTAACTTATGTTATTATACACAGTATCTTATACTAATGTAGAGATCATCTTACAGGCAGTAACTGAACCCAGCCCTCAACTTTCGAAACACATCTCTCATTACGTATACTCTTCCAGCCACACATGCAAAATACATAGACAAAAAAAATCTTAACATTACTAGAGTATTACTGTAAGATCTTGCTTAGTTCAGTGAGAAACAGGTGTACTTCCACAGGCTGTGCTTCTTCTTGTTCTTCTTTTTCTTTTCCGGAACGTGGCTGCTCTCAGCCGAAGAGTCGCTGCCGGTACTTGTGTTGCTGGAGTAGCTGTCACTGCTGCTGGAGCTGAGGTGACTGTTGTTACTTGAAGTCCTCACTCTTTCGCGTGTCATGTCTACGGGAGGATATTTGCATTTGAGATCTAATATTAAGCATTATTTATATATATTGCATAATTAGGCATCAATACTACTTACAGATCTAGAGATTCTATCCCTGTTTATTAGCTAGGTATATGCTCATGTGTATTCAAAATAATAATCAACATCTTTATAGAAAATAACTTACCTATGTCGAGGAAGAATTCGTAGTGAATGTCGTGGTAGACGGACATTTTGGTGTCTGATTTACTCTGGATTTCTCAGGAGTGTAAGAATGTCAGTACTTCACTGGAGGAAAAGCGGTCTTGCTTCTACTACTTGTCGATTTGTTCTGTCGAGAGAGTTCTGGATGGAGGGTTTATATAACAGCGCAACCATTCACTTGGTACGTGCTTGCGTGGGTTTAACTTGCTGATAAGGCGGTGCCGGCGATAAGAGTTGCAGCGCAGCGCATGAGGACAATCGATGCTCAATGTAAATATTATGATTCGCGATTTGTTAAGGTCTAAAGACATGACTGTAATCATAATCTCTCAGTTGTTTACAAGGAATGCCACGATGAAATTTGTGTAAAGGGGTAATTGAATAT
>NW_028234427.1:18449546-18452046 GCF_977035675.1 Penaeus japonicus | reverse complement strand
GTCAAATAAGGCGTCGGCATATGCTTCGGGCGATGTGAACTTTGTCGTCGGCATCTGCATGAAATGCCCCCCTTCAAAAGAAGGAGCTTTGACCGATGTTTCTAGTTCCTACATTATGTGTAATCTTATCTACGTGCTTATCTAGCTTGCCTGAGACTAGACTAGGCTATCACTGCTCATGACAGATAACAGACACCATTGGGTACAATGTGCGCCTTTGCAGACGTTGCAACGCGCCAGACTACCCCCTCTTGCACTGCTACCTCATTAGAGGGGTCACGACCCTGGGTCATGATTCCTCTCTCTCTTAACTCCTCACGCCTGTAGGGCGACAGAATTCTGAACACCTCTAAACAACCTCTCAGCTCATTTCACGCCCAGCTCCTCTTTTCCAACTCAACTCCCTTCACCCTCCGCAAGAAATTGGGAATGTGACGAACTCGTGCCCTGGTGTGTCCTTGCATGACCTGTTACTGCAACTCGCTGGCCCATTTTCATTATCATCCGGGACAATTCGACTTGTTGTGTTACTCGTTTTCATAATGTAAGGGCAGATTCAACCTGCGATATACAAACTTCAAATAAAATAACATTTTTTTCGTAATCATATGTAGTAGTTGTTGAGAATCTCTAGTGAAGGCGAGGTTCAAATAAGCGAATCAGTAAAAAAACGTAATATGGTTGATTGCGGGGTACAGAAAAAAAAATCTTCTGTTTTCGGGTTATCCACTGCCACCGGTAAAACACAACGCTAGGTCAGAGTCACAGTACCTTGCCATGAGACGCACGAGCACTAATAAACTTAATAAACTATTACTCTCGATTCTTGGCCTCATGACTCCTTAGTTGTAATTTCATTAGAAGCCCAGGTGTCATGAGGGACGTGGATTTTACTTTGGTCAAGGTAGAGCACGTGACCTGATTACAGCGTACAACTAATTGCAAGATTGACCTGTGGTGACCCTCTAAACCTATACATAACAGTCAAACAATAATAACGAAAAGGATTATCTCACACAAAAGCTTCTATCTGAAGAGCTAATGACAACTGGGTGACCTCTGGAGTGCGGTATCACCTGACAGGTATTCCTTCAGTGAGGTAATTATTGCAGGTATTTACTTGAGACACTCTACATGGTTGTCATCATTTATCAAATCCAAGCACCGTAACCAAATTTCGTCACCTTGATCAAGCCAGCTCTTGCGTACAGGTATGCCTATCTCTTTAAAAATTGCAACATAACAATTGCGTACTTGTTTTACGATAATAAGAGAATGTATGAATAGATAGATGATGATGATGATATTAATGCTAACCATTATAACAACAAAATAATAATAATGGTAGTCAAAGATCCGTCTCATCAAAATCTGTTTGTTACACAGTCACAAGTTTCATTGGTTGAATTTGCATGGTAGTTTTTATGAGATTTCTTTTTGGCATGATAATAACAGTAATAGTAATAATGATAATCATAACAATGGTAATGCTAATAACAACGATAACAGTAAAATAATAATTCAAAGAAGTCACAATGTTTTCTTCTTGAAAGAGAAAGGAATCATCGTGTTGCCCAGAGCTGAGTCCAAATTCCTCTCACCAAAAACTCAACTCTCCTTCGACTCAACTCCTAGCGCGAGGAGTTCAGAGTGCGAGGAATATTGACTCAGGGACTACCGATCGTCGCCAACGAGTTCGCCGAGGCTTTGATCAGCGAGACAGCCCAAGATTGCTGAAATGGGCTGGGCCATGAAGTGAGGACCAACTGAAGCTAGCCTCTGCGAATCTCCCTGAAATGAGCTGAATGTCTGACGTTATTATCTTCATCATCGTCATCATAATCAATGTTATTATCCTTACCATTGTTATCATTATGACTGTGGTTTTTATTATTGTAATGATTAATTTTGATATTATCATTATTCTGCCAAAAGCAATGTCATGGGCATTATTGTTGAAGTCATTATCATTATCACGATCAACAAGGATATCAATGACTGCAACTTGTTTGTCTGTTTATCCATAAATCTTCATCTTTTGCCATTCATTTTTCTTTGTGATTATCAATACCTACTCATTCGTTCAGCTGTTTTTTTTCTGAAACCCTTTCAAGTTATGCTTGCGCAAACAGGTCATCATAGTTATTTCTCTAGTTATTCCCATAGATAATGCTGTATTACTATTCACGCAATATACATCCCCTCAATGTCAAAATAAAACATGCCATCTAAAAGGTGTATAAAACAATACTGACGAATAATTCAACTTTTCATTGATACAATGCAGATAAACGTACAATGGAAATACGAAGAGTGATGGAAAATAACAAGGTTGTTCCTTTACGGATAAATTGATTGCATAAACTCTCAATGTGCAATGGATTTTAATAAACGATAATTTCGCAACCAAGACGCCACTTAGTTATGTTATTATGTGTGTTTCACTCATGCGGAAGTTAACTTACATCAACTTGACCGAACTCTCAGCATTCAAAACATA
>NW_028234427.1:18407046-18417046 GCF_977035675.1 Penaeus japonicus | reverse complement strand
ACGCTATTTTTTAGTATCGGGTTTCCGTTATTTTCTTCACTAACATATTACTATCAAAATTTATCATTACTGTATATCACCGAATTACAAGAGTGTCGAAAGCTGTAAAGAATAAACATATAACAATAAAACAACAACAACAATAATGACAAAAAAAACACACATAACAATAAAAACAAAATAATAAAAACAATAAAAAAAAACAAAAACAATATTGATCTGCAATAAAAAGAACCAGAATGTTCAGACTTGTGGTGAGTGCAAGAACCATGACTGTGGAGAGCACTTGCCGCGGTCTTGTGCCGAGTTCTCGTGGGCCGCTGACCCTACGTCGGGAGACAAGCGTTAGTTCTGGGGGGCGAGGGGAGGGGGAGGGGGAGGGGGAGGGATTTGAGGGCGTGGAAAAAAGGAGGGGGGAGGGGACATGAGGGCGTGGAAAATAGGAGAGGGCATGGAAAGTAGGAGGGGGGAGGGAACGTAAGAGGGGTGAGGGAACGCAGGAAAGGGGCATAATGATGGGCGTGAGATGTAAGGGGAAGCGGGCGTTGGAGGGGGCAAAAGAGGGGCGTGGTAGGTGGAGAGAGGGGAGGGAAGGTAGGCGAAATAAAGAGGGAAATGGGGAGGGGAGCGATGGGAACGTAAAGGGGTGGGGGAAGAAATTGGAAAGGGGAGCGTAGGGACGTGAGAGGAGATGACGGAGAAGAGGCATGAGGCATAGTGTGAGAGCATGGAGGGGAGAGGGGCATAATATAACGAGTGAGGAGAGGTTAGGGGAACATAGAAGGAAAAGGAGGGGAAGGGGGGGAGGTACTATGAGGGGCATGGGAAGGGGATAGTATGAGGGAAGCGAACTTTTTAGACAAAGTATGAGGGTATGAGCGGTTGGCATGGGTGAGTGGATGTAACATATAGGAAAAGGGTAAAAATAAAAAAGTTGGAATAACAAAAGAAAAACAAAACAAAACAGAATTGTGAATGCAATTTGTTAGGAAGGAGAACGTGGAAATGCAAGTTGCAAATTTGAATATTTGATGGTCGAAGTAAAGTTGTTTATGGAGGTTTTGATCTGGATAATCATATATTTACATTTATATATACACATGTGTTTTAAGTGCATATGTAAAAAAATATGTAAAAATTGGGAAATGTGTATAAGTCAGCAAATTAAGGCTATATGATTCTAGCTTCACATTTCATTTTTCCACTGCATATATATATATATATTTATATATATATATATATATATATATATATATATATATATATATATATATATATGTATATACATATATATATGTATATATATATATATATATATATATATATATATATATATATATACATATATATATATATCTATTTATATATAATATATATATATATATATATATATATATATATATATATATATATATATTATATATATATATATATATATATATATATATATATATATTATATATATATATATATATGCTTCCGACCATGAAATAATCAAATTCAAAATCGGGAGATCAAGAAAGAGAAAGAGAGAGAGAAAGACAAAGAGATAGATAGATAGATAGACAGATGAATAGATAGATAGAGTGATATAAGATATATATATACATATATATACATATATAAACATATATATACATAAATATACATACATACATACATATATATATATATATATATATATATATATATATATATATATATATATATATAGATATATATATATGTATATAGGGATAGAGAGAGAGAGAGAGAGAGAGAGAGAGAGAGAGAGAGAAAGAGAGAGAGATAGATAGATAGAGAGAGAGAGTGATAAATATAGAGACACACATGCAGACAGATAGACAGATGATAGATGAGGCACAACTAAACTTTAAAAAACGAGAGAAAAAAAACGGAAAAAAAACAAAGAAAGGGAAGCTTCAGCAAAGTCCTATAAAGTTTCAGATTCGGAATGCTTTCTTAGGATCGCATCGGAAAATCGCAAGGAGATAAAGACCAAGAGATCGGAAGCGAATGTTTATGATGAGGGCATAAATGTTGGGGTATGTTGGGCATGAAATAAATGTACTCGGGTGGACTTTCGTGCAGGTACATTCGCGTATATAATTCTCTCATGGATATTGACAACTGGACAAAATAAATACAATAGACAAACGAGAAACAAAAGTTATGAACAACAGGGTATTCTATCAATACATCAAGCACGGGTGAGATGTGGAACATATCACACATGGCAAGACTAGTCAGTGAGGTGAAATAAAGATAAACTGATGCTTTTAGTCTTTCTAACAACTGAGAATTTCGATACAAAATCTGAGAAACAAGAAAAAACAACAACTAAATGCTCAACATCCTACGTGACCATAAGTCCTTTTGCAATCCCAGGCGCTCCGGGTGATAGGCCTACCTTGCGTCGTGCCGATGGTGTGGTCGCGTGACGGGGCGCGGTTGTCCGCCGCGACCGTCCTCACCCAGTCGATCTCGTCCGCGCGCTCCCTCGGGCCCGGGTTCGTCCAGCCGCACTCGTCCACCTCGAAGGTGCAGTCGCCGTTGTTTCCGGCTGCCACTTGAGGGGCGCCTTGAAAGAGGGGGGGGGGAGGGGTGAGGTTTGTTACCACTCTGAGTTATTTATTCATTTGTTTATACATTCATGATTTTTTTTTCCAATGACAAAAAAAAGAAACATACAGAAAAGATAAAAACCAAAACATGGAACCCGACAAAAAAGAAAACCGAAAAACAAGCAAACATACCCTACCGACATGTGTTCCTATCAACAGTTGTATCACAATAAATCAACTTACTGGGACATGCGCCCTGGACGATGGAAATGTCATCAATCGCAATGTCTCCCAAGTTGTTATTCCCTACGACTCCTTCGAAGACGATCTGAGGCGAAGTGCGAGAAAGATGTTATTCTTCTAAATCAAGGGACGAGACTCCATTGTGCTTTGGTTAGAGTTACAGTGCAGAGATTTCGTTTTGTGGCTGGTGGATATATCGTTAGCATGATGTAAGAAGAGGTATAGTACATAGTGTGTTTTGGAAGGATGCATGATTTGAGTTGTATATATGATACATATTCAGTGTGCTTGTCAGTTCATGCACATTACAAGGCACAGTCAGCAAGCAGGCATACAGAGAACTGCATCTCTTACTACACAGAGAAAGCATGGAACAAAATACTTATTTGTAAATGAAATGATAATTCCGAAGACAATGAAAATAACCCTACCTGTCTGCAAATGATTTATTTAGACGAATGTTTTGGATATTATCTTAAATCCCTGTTCTTCCCATAACTGTGTTGTTTATATATTTCCCCTATACAAATATTTCCCCCTCTTTCCCCCCAGTTACTATATTTCCCTATAAACTATCTTAATCCATAAATATAACAAAATCTTATATCTTCTCTCGTACGAGTGAAATGGTCTCCCCCATATCCTAGTAATTCCTAGATCCCTTGTTCTCTCTCTACATGAATCCTTTTCCGTATCCTTGCGCTTACGAGTGAAATCCTAGATGCAGCAGTTCCTCCGTGGCCTGCGCCTTGACTGTACCTTGAAGCTCGGCAGCTCAACAGAGTTTGGTGGTACCTTGAAGGGCGTTGGGGAGGCAAT
The DNA here is from genome assembly GCF_977035675.1 of Penaeus japonicus. Lineage (NCBI taxonomy): Eukaryota > Metazoa > Arthropoda > Malacostraca > Decapoda > Penaeidae > Penaeus > Penaeus japonicus. The sequence goes on along the minus strand of NW_028234427.1, from coordinate 18,413,420 downwards.
GGGTACCTGGCCTTGGTACCACGCGTTTCCAGCCTCACCCGAGATCTGCCAGATTACTTTGTCTTCGTCGGTGTTCACGTCGAAGATGATGACACGAAGGGAGCCGATGCCGTTGCCGAACATGTGTGTCCAGAAACGCATGCACAGGGGACTGTCTGGGTCTGTTTTAGGGATGGAAGGGGCACAGGATGGTTGGTTGGTTGGTTGGATGGTTGTTAGGGTCTTTTTATTATATATGTTTGCGCTGCTGATGATTATTATTGGCAGTGTGGTATTCGGAGAGAATGGCAAATGCTTTAGGGTACAATGAAGAAATCTGAAAATCTGTTACAGATTGAATTATCTCACTCTTTATCAATTTCTTTCTCTCTCTACCCCTCATACCCTTGCTCGATATATACCTTTCCCTCTGTTCTTCCTATTCCTCTTCTATCTGTTACTCACTTTTTCTCTTTCTCCCTCCCTCTTCTCTGTCTCACTCTTTCGGTCTCTGATTATCACTCTCTTTCTCTCTCTCTTTCTCTCTCTCTTACTTAATCCATCCTCACTCTCTCCTTCCACCCTCGTCCCTCCCCTCCTATTTCTCCTATCACCCTACCCCTACACCCTTCCCCCTCTCCCCCCAAACACTCACTGGTTCCCTGGAACTCCTGGCTCATGAGCCTGGCCTTGTCGCCCGGCCGCCTCGGGTAGCTGGAGTCGATGAAGGCGTAGCCGCCCATCATGCCGTTGTTGGCGAAGGAGGAGCGGTCTCTCGGGGGCCCCGTGGATGGGTTGAGGCTGCCGCGGCTCTGCGGGGACGAGGAGGCACAGTTAGTGGTAGAGGGTCGGTTGATATTGGAGGCTGTGGTGTAGGTGATCACATACACTTATTGTCGAAGAATCACATTCATACACACACTCTCTCTCTCTCTCATTCACACACACACGCAAACACACACACTCTCTCTCTCACACACACATACACGCAAACACACACACTCTCTCTCTCACACACACATACACGCAAACACACACACACACACACACATACACAAACACACACACACGCTAACACACACACACACACACAAACTATCTCTCTCTGTCACTCTCTCTCAAACACACACACACACCCGACCGCCTCTCCTCCAAGTCCCCTCACCTGCGCCCAGTCGAAGTCGTCCTTGGAATCCTGCGACCAGCCGCAGATGCCGCCCTCGAACGTGCAGAAGGCGCCGCATTCGCTCGAGTCGGCGAAGGAGAGCTCGTCGATGGCGATGAAGCCGCGGAACCTCCTGCTGAGGTCGTTGCTGTCCACGGGGATGCCCTCGAAGATCACCTGCGGGGGAGGGGGCGGGGGGGGGGGGCATTAGGACTTTGTTTAGATTTTTCTTTTATTGTCTGTTATGTGTCTTAAAACGTTTTAACATCATCTATTTATTAGTTTATTGAATCCCTCGTTGATGATGATGTTGACTGGATCATGCCGTCAAAGAATCTAAGTGAAGAAGAAAGTAATGACGAAGAAAATAACGGAAAAGAAAGGGAGGGAAAGAAACCACGAACTAGGATAAAGAGAGGCAAAGAAAGGGGACAGTGCAAGAGAAAAGAAGAAAAGAAGAAAAAGACCAATGAATATTAGTCAGCTCCCTCCCTTTCCCCCACAAAAGGAAGAAAAAAAAATGTCCCATTAAAACAACCACTCAGAATGAATAAATAAATGAAGCCTCTCAAAAAATGAACAGATGAATAGATGAAGCAAAATGATAAGTAATACAAAATGATTGAATCCAGCTCTTCGAAAATAAACCAAATACATATGTAAATGAGATAAAGAAAGGTAAATTAAATTAAACCTACCCCTCAATAATGAAACGAATGAATATGATAAACCAAAATAAAATCGCTCGAAAGCAAAATAAACAAATACATCGAAGCATAAATCCCCTTAAAGCATCCTCACGAATACAAAACAAAAAAATCCACCGAAATATAAATCCCCTTAAAGCGAATACAAAACAAACAAATCCACCGAATATGAATCCCCTTAAAGCGAATACAAAACAAACAAATCCACCGAAATATAAATCCCCTTAAAGCGAATACAAAACAAACAAATCCACCGAATATGAATCCCCTTAAAGCGAATACAAAACAAACAAATCCACCGAAATATAAATCCCCTTAAAGCGAATACAAAACAAACAAATCCACCGAATATGAATCCCCTTAAAGCGAATTCAAAACAAACAAAACCACCGAAATATAAATCCCCTTAAAGCGAATACAACACAAACAAATCCACCGAAAATAAATCCCCTTAAAGCGAATACAAAAAAAAACAAATCCACCGAATATAAATCCCCTTAAAGCGAATACAACACAAACAAATCCACCGAAATATAAATCCCCTTAAAGCGAATACAAAACAAACAAATCCACCGAAATATAAATCCCCTTAAAGCGAATTCAAAACAAACAAAACCACCGAAATATAAATCCCCTTAAAGCGAATACAAAACAAACAAATCCACCGAATATGAATCCCCTTAAAGCGAATTCAAAACAAACAAAACCACCGAAATATAAATCCCCTTAAAGCGAATACAACACAAACAAATCCACCGAAAATAAATCCCCTTAAAGCGAATACAAAAAAAAAACAAATCCACCGAATATAAATCCCCTTAAAGCGAATACAACACAAACAAATCCACCGAAATATAAATCCCCTTAAAGCGAATACAAAACAAACAAATCCACCGAAATATAAATCCCCTTAAAGCGAATACAAAACAAACAAATCCACCGAATATGAATCCCCTTAAAGCGAATTCAAAACAAACAAAACCACCGAAATATAAATCCCCTTAAAGCGAATACAACACAAACAAATCCACCGAAAATAAATCCCCTTAAAGCGAATACAAAACAAACAAATCCACCGAATATAAATCCCCTTAAAGCGAATACAAAAAAAAAACAAATCCACCGAATATAAATCCCCTTAAAGCGAATACAAAAAAAACAAATCCACCGAATATAAATCCCCTTAAAGCGAATACAAAACAAACAAATCCAACGAATATAAATCCCCTTAAAGCGAATACAAAACAAACAAATCCAACGAATATAAATCCCCTTAAAGCGAATACAAAAAAAAAAAAAACAAATCCACCGAATATAAATCCCCTTAAAGCGAATACAAAACAAACGAATCCACCGAATATGAATCCCTTTAAAGCGAATACAAAACAAACAAATCCACCGAATATGAATCCCCTTAAAGCGAATACAAAAAAAAAAAAACAAATCCACCGAATATAAATCCCCTTAAAGCGAATACAAAACAAACAAATCCACCGAATATGAATCCCCTTAAAGCGAATACAAAACAAACAAATCCACCAAAATATAAATCCCCTTAAAGCGAATACAAAACAAACAAATCCACCGAAATATAAATCCCCTTAAAGCGAATACAAAACAAACAAATCCACCGAATATGAATCCCCTTAAAGCGAATACAAAACAAACAAATCCACCAAAATATAAATCCCCTTAAAGCGAATACAAAACAAACAAATCCACCGAAATATAAATCCCCTTAAAGCGAATACAAAACAAACAAATCCACCGAATATGAATCCCCTTAAAGCGAATACAAAACAAACAAATCCACCGAATATGAATCCCCTTAAAGCGAATACAAAACAAACAAATCCACCGAAATATAAATCCCCTTAAAGCGAATACAAAACAAACAAATCCACCGAATATGAATCCCCTTAAAGCGAATACAAAACAAACAAATCCACCGAATATGAATCCCCTTAAAGCGAATACAAAACAAACAAATCCACCGAAATATAAATCCCCTTAAAGCGAATACAAAACAAACAAATCCACCGAATATGAATCCCCTTAAAGCGAATACAAAAAAAAAAAACAAATCCACCGAATATAAATCCCCTTAAAGCGAATACAACACAAACAAATCCACCGAAATATAAATCCCCTTAAAGCGAATACAACACAAACAAATCCACCGAAATATAAATCCCCTTAAAGCGAATACAAAACAAACAAATCCACCGAAATATAAATCCCCTTAAAGCGAATACAAAACAAACAAATCCACCGAAATATAAATCCCCTTAAAGCGAATACAAAACAAACAAATCCACCGAAATATAAATCCCCTTAAAGCGAATACAAAACAAACAAATCCACCGAATATAAATCCCCTTAAAGCGAATACAAAACAAACAAATCCACCGAATATGAATCCCCTTAAAGCGAATACAAAACAAACAAATCCACCGAATATGAATCCCCTTAAAGCGAATACAAAACAAACAAATCCACCGAATATGAATCCCCTTAAAGCGAATACAAAACAAACAAATCCACCGAAATATAAATCCCCTTAAAGCGAATACAAAACAAACAAATCCACCGAATATGAATCCCCTTAAAGCGAATACAAAACAAACAAATCCACCAAAATATAAATCCCCTTAAAGCGAATACAAAACAAACAAATCCACCAAAATATAAATCCCCTTAAAGCGAATACAAAACAAACAAATCCACCGAAATATAAATCCCCTTAAAGCGAATACAAAACAAACAAATCCACCGAATATGAATCCCCTTAAAGCGAATACAAAACAAACAAATCCACCAAAATATAAATCCCCTTAAAGCGAATACAAAACAAACAAATCCACCGAAATATAAATCCCCTTAAAGCGAATACAAAACAAACAAAACCACCGAAACATAAATCCCCGACGAATGCAAAATCCGCCAACGGCTCGACCCGGAGATCCGTCGCCGACTCACGGAATGCCTCTGGTCGAAGGTGTAGACGACCTGCCCTTCCTTCCAGTCGCCCATCGTCATGTCGCGCGCCTCCCACAGCACCACGTCGTCGCTGCCGTCGTACCCCATCATCATCTCATCCATGTCGTCTTTGCTCATGTCGTCGGGCATCGGGTGGAGGAGGACCCGGAGGCGGTCGGGACTCAGGCCGCCGATCGAGTACCTGCGGGGGTGGATGGGTGAGTGGGGGAGAGGGTGGATGGGGGAGGGAAGGAGGGAGGGAGGGAGGGGGTGGATTGGTGAGTGGGGGAGAGAGTGGATGGGGGAGGGAAGGAGGGAGGGAGGGAGGGGGTGGATGGGTGAGTGGGGGAGGGAGGGAGGGAGGGAAGGTGGGTGGATGGGTGAGTGGGGGAGAGGGTGGATGGGGGAGGGAAGGAGGGAGGGAGGGGGTGGATGGGTGGGTGGATGGGTGAGTGGGGGAGGGAGGGAAGGTGGGTGGATGGGTGAGTGGGGGAGAGGGTGGATGGGGGAGGGAAGGAGGGAGGGAGGGGGTGGATGGGTGGGTGGATGGGTGAGTGGGGGAGGGAGGGAAGGTGGGTGGATGGGTGAGTGGGGGAGAGGGTGGATGGGGGAGGGAAGGAGGGAGGGAGGGGGTGGATGGGTGGGTGGATGGGTGAGTGGGGGAGGGAAGGAGGGAGGGAGGGAGGGAGGGAGGGGGTAAGTGGGGGAGGGGATGGGTGGGTGTGAGTGTTAGTGGGCGGGGGTGGGTAAGTAATCGGGCGTGTGTTCTATCATCAGCGCTGCGGTGATGTTGCTATGGTTATGATTTTGTTATAATAGTAACCGTAGTCATTATGATTATTATTTATATCTCATTATTATTGCTATGATGATTCATGTTAATCAAAATCAGAATTCTAGCTGTAAATCTGCTTTGCATTCAGCACTATTTTGAATATAACATTTTCGTTATTAAAATATACCAGAATGATTATTCATATATCTGATATTCTATCCAGTTTGGCTTTGTTATTATAACCCTTTGTTTCATTTTATTCCTTTTTTCTTGTCTTCACGATATTCGTTACCACAATTTCTCCCATGCGACTCTAATTCACTTCCTCCCCCGGTTCTCAATTAATCCTCTAATTATCATTTTCCACCATTATACTTTTTATCCTTTAGGTTAATCCTTGACTAATTCAAATCCCCTACTTATGTTTTTCTTTTCTTTTTCCTTGGACCTTGACCCTCCTTAATTTTTGCTCCTTGGACACAATTCCTCTTTTGTCTTTATTTCGTCGTTCTTGATTGTTAATATATTTTAAGGGTCTTTTGAGTACTGTATCGCTGCCACAAGTTAACTAGTCTTTGGATTTTAACATTGTCCAGTTGGAGCAAGACTCCATTCTTCTAGGGATGTTCACTAACTTCTTACTCGACTCTCCTTTCATGATTCTTAGATATCAATATTCAATAAACACTCCCGTATCTTTAGGTTATCCTATTTTTCTTTCTCTTCATATCCATGTTTCTAAAGATTCCCGAGAATTACTCACCAGAAC
>NW_028234427.1:18397046-18399546 GCF_977035675.1 Penaeus japonicus | reverse complement strand
AAGAAGCCAAATAAATAATAGCTTTGGACAAAGTATTCTCAACAGAAATTATTTAAAGCTTTTATTTATGAACTCACAGGAAAATATTTATATAAAAATGACATAATTTCACTTAATTAACACATTTCTTCTTCTTTCTTTATGATTATTTAAGTTTATCTGCACATGTGATAAAAGAAGCCATTTAGTTATGAGGAAATAAAGATTCAAGCATAACATGGTGCAGAAATGCTAAGTGGGTTGATAGTGATGGGTGAGGCATAATAATCTTGCTTCTGGTTCCATGAAAAAGTCATGCTGACAGACAGACTTTCTTTACTTTCCCTGAACCTACCATGACACTTCAAGTTAATCGCGAGAAAGTTAAATGTAAGCAGGATTATTTGTACAAAGTCATCTTTTTTGGTTTACTCTTTTGATGAAATATTTGTACATTCTATAAAACGTAGTAGATTAGTGTGCCCTTGCCATCGCCTACCCACCCAAAGAAAAAAAACGAAGAGACAAGAAATAGATCTGAAAACTCGCGTCAAAGGGTTCGCTGGCCATTTACCTGGACTTGTTGCTGGTTCGTCTTGACGTTTCTCTCTGACCAACACCTGTTCGTCAAGGGCCACTGGTCTGTGCGGCGCCTCTGCTTCTCTCTGTCGAAAAGGAAAAGAAATACATTAGTCATTCTAAAGCACGATACTTTTTTTGCCTTCGAAGTCCGTATGCCAAAGAAAAAATATCTTCATGAACTATTATTATTTCATTGTCATTACTTTTCAACAGTAGTATTCATAACCCTGTTTCAACCCTTCCACAGGTGAAACTAAAATAAAAACTCTAGAACCTATTTTCAGACAAGGAATGCAATACCACTCAATCTTTCTCCGTGATCTCCAAACCTTATCATCTCAGGGGAAAACACCACCGATTTTTAAAAAGTACACAAGCAGTTACATTATGCCATCGGTTACATGGTAAACAAAGGCCTGTAATTTTGCCAAGGGTCATCCGGAAGCCAGCTTAATTACAGAGCGAGAAATTGGACTTATTTTCCGTTACAAAGGGTACCAGTGCGTGTCACGTTAAGTGTATGTCCCTCCCTCAACCTCGTTCGACAATCAGCTGGTGGAGTGAGCTGGAACGAGTTGTAGCGAGTGTAACTGTTATTTATTAATTCATATAAGTAATGTCTATAAAGAGGAAAGACGAAAGAAAGATAGAAGCCCCGTCTAGAGAAAATTGCAGATAAATGTTTGTTTAAAATGAAACACAGCATTGGTTTGTCGAAAGTCTCACAAAAGGCCACAGCTAACAAAAGCACCATGTCACAGAAGTAAAAGGGAGGACGAAAAATATATGTAAACAAAAAAGAATATAAACAACATACAACCTAAAAAAAGAAAAAAAGACCAACCGAAGATACCAGAGGGAAGGAAAGCCAATGATCCAATTAATCACGCAGGTTGATGATCATGAAACTATGTAGGTCAGGATGAACGATTAATCACCCTTTAGCCTGTCATGGGAAAGGTTCCATTGCTCCTCGTCAATATAATTACCCCTACGATCGCTTTCTCCCCCCCCACCCACCCCTCTATCACTCATATCCCCCTCCCCCCTCTACTCTCATTTTGTCCCTCCCTCTCTACTCATTCCCCTTCCCCACCTCCCCACTCCCTTCCTATCCCTCTCTTCCCTCATTCACTCCCTCTCCCCTTCCCCTTCCCTTCTCCCAGTCATTCCCCTCCCTCCCCTCCCCTTACCCCTTTCCCCTCATCTCTCCCGTCTTTTAATAGTAATTTTCTTGTGATAAATAAGACATATATGGATATCCGCGTATAGGTCTACAGGTAATCAATGGCTGGCTTGCCAAGAGGGAGAATTTAGGACGCTGTGAATATCTCATGATCTTACTCATGACTAAGGAGAGTGAGAGGGGAGGGGAAGGGTGGGGGGTGAGATGAGTGTGTGTGTAGGGGGGGGAGGGGTAGGTCATGCAGGCCTCTGACTCAGGGTCGACCGGGAGCTTTCATTTTCTATTTCTGTTTCTGTATCTCTCTCTTTCTTTCTTTCTTTCTCTTTCTCTCTCTTTCTTTCCCCCCCTCTCTCTCTCTCTCCCTCTCTATCTCTTTCTGTTTCTCTTTCTCGTTATTTCTCCCATTGTTTCTTTCTCTCCTTATTTAATCTCATCCAATCACTTTCTTCCTTTCTCTACCAGACGGGTCCTCATTGACTCTCTCTTCTGTTTTCTATATTCTCTTTCCCTTTCTCATTTTTCTCTCGATCTATTTCTCACTTTCTCCCGTTCTTTCTCTCATTCGCTTTTCCCCGTCCTCTGGTGAACACGCCATTATTCTCTGTCCCTCTCCCTCTACTGATTATTCAGTAAATAAGAGACATGTGCCTATAAATAGAAGAAATATGGATGTACATGACCGTACATTTACCCATATATCTGATCTCCTCTCTATATTTCCTTTCATAGCTGTCTTCGTGTATCTCTTTCTCT
>NW_028234427.1:18389546-18394546 GCF_977035675.1 Penaeus japonicus | reverse complement strand
TATATATATATATATATATATATATATATATATAAACAAAAATGAGAAATAGAAAAAAAGAAATTGAAGATTACAGAAAAGAGGAGAGAACAAAAGACACTCGAAAATAAGAATGAAAAATGAATAAGGAGAAACCGAAGAAAAGAACGAAGAAAAAAATGGAAAAAGAAAAACAAATATAAGAGCATCCCCCCAAAAAAGGAAGAAAACGAAAAATGACAAATAGAAAAGAACAAGAATAAGGCAAAGATTGATAATCAGAAGTAATAGAAGGAAAAACACAATATAATATCAATAACAAGGTAATGGGTGACATAGAAGAAATAGATGAATAAAAAGAGGAAATAAAACGACAAAAAAAGGAAAAAAAAAAGAAAAAATAGAATGATGATACAAAATCACCCCCCCCCAAAAAAAAAAAAAAAAAAAAAAACATCCGAAATTTCCGCCAAATGAAGATAAATCTCCCTCCACAACTCGGATTTCCAGCGACTACACGACACAGACCCTGAGACATGTGCGTGACGTGTTGTTGAAACCGAAACTAAATTATGAAGATATCTTGAGCCTTTTTTTTATTTTGTTTGAATTCACAGAAAGATAATGTTGCACTGGGATTGAAAGAAAGAAAATAGAAATGGAATCCGTTAATTGAGTTGGTTTGGAAGCAACAGAGGGTAGACAGAGTTGCCAATGTTGGTGGCGTATTTTTTTTTCTTTTTTATTTATTCCATTCGTAGTATTGGTAGTGATATTTGTAGCTTTCTTCTTTATTCACAGACAGATAATGTTGCGCTACGATTGAAATAAAGGAGATAAGAAAAAGAAAGAAAAGATCCGTTAATTGAACTGAACCAGAAACAACAGAGGATTGGTAGTGTTGTCAATGTTGGTTGTTTATATAAAATTTTTATACTACCTTCTCAGTATTGCAAATGATAGGCGCATATTACCTTTAATAATTGACGTCTAAGGCCTTCCTGCTTCCTTATATGTGAACGAGGTAAATAAAGAAAATTAATGAAGTGAATCAGCGATACGGAAAGAGAAAACAGGAGATAATGAAAAAGAAAAGGAAAAAAGAGAAGAATATGTAGTTATCAATAAGCTGAGAAAGACAATTCCTTTTCTGTTTTGTTTTTGCTTCACACATTCGGAATGTGTTATGAATGACTAATCGCCTACATTCCAAAGACGTTTTAATTTTGTTTCTCTTTGTTTTATATTAATCTTTCTTACTCTCTCTCTCATTGTCCCTTTTTCTCTCTCTCTCTTTCTCTTGGCCCTCTTTCTCATTCTCTCTTCCCCTCCTTCTCTCCCTCCTTCCTTCCCTCTATCCCTCCATCTCTCTCCCCCTCCCTCCCTCCCTCCCATCCTCCCTCCCTCCCACTCCCCTTTTCCATTATCTATTTTCATGCATCTCGTTTCAACCTATTCTAGTGCCCTCTTCACCAATTTGTGCGATATCTACGTGCCCCTTTCACTCTTCATCGACCCTCACTTTATTCTCTTTCCGTAACCGTTCTGCGCCCTTTTGTGCTCCCTCTTCACCCTTTGTGCTCCCTCTTCACCCTTTCACGTATCTTATTCCGCCCTGCCATGAGCCCCCCTTCACACTTCCGCCTGAGCAAGGGAGTACCTACCTGGCGGCTCGTGTGCGCCTCACGCGAAGCAATTATCACGCTTGGTCGATACAAATCTATCATGACGGAGGAGAGAGGCGGCGGAGGAGGGAAGTGAGAGAGAGAGAGACGAGAGGATGAAGGATTGGGGGAAGGATTGTTGATATGCGTTTCCCCTGAAGAGAGAAAGGATTGGGTTGGAACGCTTTCCCCTGAAGGAGAGAGAAAAAAGAGGGTTGGAACTTTTTCCCCTGAAGGAGGGATAAAGGATTTGGTAGGATATTTTTTCCCTGAAGTAGAAACAAAGGAAAGAGTAAGAGGTTATTTTTCCCTCGATGGAGAGAGAAAGGAATAGAAATAAGGGTAAGGGTTAGAGTAAGAAAAGGAAAGAAAGGGAGAAAACAAAGGGGCATTTTAATTGTATCCCTTGCATGCCCTGAAGAAGAGGGAAAAGGCGATTTTGTGCTTCCCTGAAGAAGAAAGAGAATCACGAGAATTAACGAATAGGGAAGGATTGTTTTTGTTATGAAGGAGAGACAGAAAGAGGAGGATGGAAGGAAAATTCTAACCCGAAGGAGAGAGAGACGAGACGAGAGGTTGGAAACTAGCTTTATATTTTTCACCTAAAGGAAAACAAAGAAGGCAAAATATCATTCTTATTATATCCCTGAAATGAGAAGGTGAAGGTAATGCCAATTTCCCTAGAAGGAAAGAGAAACAAGGAGAGAATAATAGTCACTAAAATGAGAGGTGGAAGGTAATGTTATTTTCCTCAAAGGAGGTGAAGGAAAGAGAATATATGTTTAAAAACAACATTTCCTTGGAAGAAAGAAATTAAGAAAAAACTACTCTTCCAGAAAGAGAGAGAAGTAAGGGAATATAGGATTATATTTCCTCCCCCATAGTTTCGAGCGAGGTGTTATTACCGCATAGGTAGACTGACCCACGGGATGAGGAAGGGGCGCAGGGGTTGGGGAAAGGGAAAGAAACGCCTGGAAAGGGTGTAAGGGCATTAGCTGTATTGTGTACACACGCACACGCACACACACACACACACACACACACACAAGGGTATAAGGGCATATATATATATATATATATATATATAACATATATATACATATAATATATATATAATATATAATACAGTATATATATATATATATATATATATATATATATATATATATATATATATATATATATACACATTTACAAATATATATATACATACATATATATGTACACACATATGTATATATGCATATATGTATATATACATATATCTGCGTGTGTATGTGTTTATATGTATGTGAGTGTTTGTCTGTGTGTGTGTCAGCGAGTCGTCTTCAAGACATGTTGCGCACCACAGCCGAACGTTCCTTGTCCACCTTAGTATAAAATAAAATATAAAGATGTTGCAATAACCGTCAAGGTCCCCTAGCAATTGCGTCGCGAAGGTCACAGCGACAATGAATTGAACATCTCAACAAAAGTCATTTCTGGGAATCTCGATATTTAATAGGAGCAGCGACGCGCGTGATATCCTGCAACACGTTCCAGGGGCTGAGGTTAAGCGCTTGATGAAGCGACAGTCTGCAACACTGCAATGCAATACCGTGTGAAAAACCCTCGCGCCGGGTTAATGTAATCCGTGTTAGAATGAAATACCAAGGTCGCCTCCCCCGAAATAGCCGTCTGGCGTGCCTGCTCTTAAGGTATTTCGTACTTACGCTGTATAATATCGGGCTTAACGTCGTAATAAATACACTGGATGCAAACACTGAAAGCTCTGCAAATTATCCCCAGTCCACTCCCTCGACGTGTTGCTTTAGTTGTATTTATCAAAGGTCTGTGCATTTTTTTGTTTTATTCTTATTTATTTTATCCTTGGAGAACCTCTTGGAAGAAGAAGAGGTCCCTGGATACCGTAGCTTCTCACTCATCTCCTCTTCCCTCCTTCGCGTAATTACTCCTCCGCCACCGGAAATTGTAGTAATCTTTACCAAGCGCTATTAAAACATATGATTCTCCCAAGTAATTAAGATCATTACGCACGGTCTTACATATGGGCGGAGGCATCAAGGCCACATCCAAGTTATTGTTCTCCCGCCGCTTGAGAGAACCTTCGCGAAAGAAATTAGTGAGTGATTTTGGCACTCTGATCCCTGGAGACTCGATGCAAGGCTCCACACGATCAGGAACTTCTAAGTTAAGAGCAGAAATTATGCCTTTTGAGCACCGGGTCAAGTGGCGCAAGACCCGGCCTACTCCGGTCGATGCGAAGAATTAAAACGCGGCAAAAATCTCTTCTTGGAATTGTTGCTGTTACTTCTTTTAGTTATTATAATTATCTGATTCAATTACGTCTAATTTTTCGAATACCTTTTGATTTGTTTTGTTTTCTTTTCTTTTGCATGGTTTATTTAATAGTTTATTTAAGAATGAACATCTAGTACTAACGAGACCAACAACAACAACAACACCTTCGCAGGAAGCGTTACATGACGTTACAGAATCACGTGACAGAATGCCATCCGACACAACCCCGAGGTATTAAGCCGACGATGGTGTCCTTACTTGCACAGCGTGTGATGGCATAGGGAGGAATGCCTATTTACCGAAGCAGACACAAACAGACTGCGTGATCACACACAATACATTATTCAGCGAGACAGGTAGATACTCTGGTAATGAAGGTATGCGTTCATACAAAAGTAAAGGGCAATAAAGCTAGGTATGCGGAGAAATATATGCGGATAGACTGTGCTACAAAACGGAACGCTACAAAGACGCTACTTAGAACACACATGGACCACTACAGCGCTGTGCCATTAGGAGACTGTAGCTGGACGACGGTGACCTAAAAAGCAACACTTGTGGCGACAGAAAGTTGACATAAAACAGCAGCAAGTCTCGAAAGCGACGAGTCTCTGAGGTAATAATTTCTTCCAAGAAAATTGCATTTAATCCTTTATTTGTATGTTTGGCCTCACGTGCTGGCGTTAGTGGCCCAGAGATCGAGGACTAACAAGGAGGGATTCGGCCTAATCTTCTACTAATCTGATTGAAGTTCCAGGTAATTGATCTGCATTATTTCCCATAAAAATATGCATTTTTGAAAATAATTACATTATATATTTAGCAAAAATAAAGTTGTTTCCCCTGTCATGTCGGTTCCTTTATCCCGATTTATGTGTCATGTGATGCACTTTTTGAAAATATACCAATGATTATGAATACATGTTATCAGATTAGTAGCTAGTGAATAATTTAATTCACGGAAAGACGAATAATTAACAGAATTTACCAATATTATACATTTTCATAAATAATTTTACATCTATAATGTAGAATAAATCATCCAAATATATTAAT
>NW_028234427.1:18322046-18327046 GCF_977035675.1 Penaeus japonicus | reverse complement strand
ATAGAGCAACGAACAGATATGGCGAATAGTAACGTACCTATAAGATTTTGCTCAGGTCGTAATTCTTACCAATGAAAATGAGAATGTTCTTACTCTATTCAGTTAAAGTTCCTTTCTTTTCGAATTCCATCTTGTAATATTGTTATAGCTCTCAAAGGCTGTACATTTTCGTAAACATGAACTGAAAGCGTAAAATAGAATATACACTGAACACTGTATTTTGAAATAGCATGAGGTTAATTTTATCTTCATATATCAAAAGTTACCATCTATTAAAGAAACGGAAGAAAATAGCAAGATATTTGCATTTAAACTTTTACATAAACACATTTATTTGTTAAGTCGATGTCTGTATTGAATTTTTACCATTGTCACTGGAAATACATCTTTATCCAGTAATTTGCTCTAAAGGTCTAAAATATTCATATAGGACTTTTAGTAGCATACTACTTTTTTGTTTGTTTGTTTGTTTAAAGGTGAAAAGACACTTCAGTTTACATGTCTACATTTTCGATTTTGATCGTTTAGAGATAGAAAAGAACAACTAAATATACAAACATTGAACTGATGTAAGTTGGAAATCACATTGTTTACGTCCGCCATCTGTTTTGAATTTCTACTATTTCTGGATGCAAATACACCCGTATACAAGAATTTGGTAGTCTCACTTTAGTATATTCATATTTTCATCGGTTTATTACACCAGTAAAGTCACATATCATTTTTAAAAAGTATTATAGTATGTACAGTATACCTGATTAAAAGGAAAAAAGGAAAACGTGCACTAGCCAATAATATAATAAGACCTGCCCCATCTTAATCGGTAGAAAAAAAAAGAAAAAAAAAAAGAAAAAAAAAAAGAAGGAAGGGTCAGGGAAGATTTTTTATTTATCTATTTATTCTTTTACCTACCCCTAACTCAAAACCTTCACCTTGATTTTTGCTTTCTATAATCATTACATTTGTACCTTAATCCATTTTTTCTTCTCCCCAAACAAATAAATCAAAAGCTTCTGCGGAACTGACGGTCCTCAATCCGTAACGACGACGGAACGAGGAACGGCAGTCGTCCTCCGGGTCACGCCCCTGTTCAACTTCAAGGGCTTCCACTGCTCGGCGAAGGCGGAGGGGAAGTCTCCGGTCAGTGCCGGAAATTCCCCGGTCATCGAACAGGACGGAAACAAGATCTGCGATCCTGAGAGGCCGCGGGGTAAGCCGGGAGGATTGTGAAGCTGCTGTTGTTGATGGTGGTGATGGTGGTGTTGGTGTTGATGTTGGTGTTGGTGGTGTTGGTGGTGGTGTTGATGGTGATGATGGTGTTGATGGTGATGATGGTGGTGGGAGTCACAATACGGGTAAAGAAGGTGATGATAATGAGGAGGAAGGTAATATCCACAATCCTACTAAGGACAAAAGTAACAATAGAAACAATAACAATACTACTGGCACAATACACAAAGTAGGTTAATTGAAATTTCATACAACAGTGTCGAAATCCTCCTGGATTCATCTTCACGCAAGATGAAGATTATGATCATTATGATAACTATCATTATCCAGCATCATCTTTTTCATGTGTTCGAGGATATTTGGGAAATATTAGCCATCTCCTCCCCCCCCCCCTGCAGCCACCCTTCCCTTATGCTGTCGGATCGTCCATTTTATTTTCCTATTAGCCTATTTCATTTTTTCCGTGTCATAATTGTAAAAAAAGAAAAGAAAAGAAAAGAAAAAAACGAAAACAATCCTCTGTTTCAGCGTGAGTCCAATTTTCTTCATTATACATCACTATGCATTCGGTGGTTAACTCAAGTAATAGTCGATCTTGGATTTCATTCATATCATCATATTGTTTACGTTTGATATATCATCATTATCATATAGTTTACTATTATTGTTGGTCATTATCTGCTCATCTTATTGTTCTCGTTATTATTGTTACTATTATCGATGTTCTCAATATCATTGATAATTATTTTAAAATGATTATTACCATTTTTATTATTATCATCATTATTATTATCATTATCATTATTGTCATTATCACTATTCTTATTCTTATCATTATCATTAATATCATCATTATCATTATTCTCATTGGTATTTTCATCATCATTACTATCATTATTATCAATATAATTACCACTACCACTATTATCACAATTGTCGTAAATTCTATCATTAATGATATCACAATCATTATGATTACTATAGGCTATTATTCCCATTGCTAACAAAATCACTTCACTAACCACAATGACATTCACTGCAACAGCAAACGAAATATGGCTGGACACCGGGACCAGCCAGGGCTTCGCTTCCCCGAACTACCCAGCGAAGTACAACGTCGGGGACTTTAAGGATTGGACATTCTGCGTCAGTACTAAGTCTTCCTTTAGTCTTTCTGTGATAAAAGCTACTGGGATTAGGGTGTTGCGGGGATGTGTTTCGAGCAGTTTCTCTTTTTTTCGCATTTATTGACTTTTTTCGAATTTATCTAAGCATAAATGACCTGTCATGTGCAAATATTTGTATATTTTAATGTCGGAAGTATCATTCCATTTTTTTTTTGTCATATTCTGATATTGAGATTTTTAAAATTTTTCTTTTCTTTTTATTTTATCTTAATTGTCTCCTCAGGCTGTTGACTCCACAGCCAGAATAAAGGTGAATTGTGACGATTTCAGCGTTGGTTTTAAACATGGCAGATGTACGGAAGACAGACTCATCATCTCAACTGCTCCCTCGCCCAATGTGTAAGCCAAACCTATTTTGCAATTATATCATAAGCCATTTTAGGTCTACTAATCAACAGCAAATTCAGTGATTATGTCTCAATGACTTCCAGACTTATGATAAACCCTGGGAATATAATTAGACTGCCTGCACTTGACACGATTCCCTCAAAATCCAGATTCTGTGGAAGGGACGGGCCGAGATCTGTTGTGACGACGGAACGAGGAACCACAGTCAGCCTCTCCGTCTCTCCTTTATTTAATTTCAAGGGCTTCAGTTGCATTGCTGAAGCGGTGGATCCTTCAGCAATCAGCGTGAATCCTTCGCCTATTGCTGCACTGAATACGCGGGTTTGTGAGGACGAAAGCAATCCCAAAGGTAGGTTATTTATATAAAAAGTAATGGCTAATGATTGTCACACTTTTTTATGTAAACATGTTTGAAAAGAAAGTGAACGAAAGGAGAAAGAAAAAACGTAAAGGGAAAGGAATTAGAGTGGAAGAGAGAAGGAGGAGAGAGAGAGAGTGACTTGGAGGAAAAGGAAGAGAGACAGAGAAAGAGAGAAAGGGACATGAATATAGTGAACATAACGGGAAATGTATCTGTATCTGTATATATATATATATATATATATATATATATATATATATATATATATATATAATATATATATTATATATATATATATATATATATATATATAATATATATATATATAGAGAGAGAGAGAGAGAGAGAGAGAGAGAGAGAGAGAGAGAGATAATTTCTTCAATAGAGCTGAATACCATATACAAAACACATATAACCTCAATTGCATACATTTCAGACAATGAAGTGTGGATCGAGAAAGGAGCCAGTCAATTTTTCAGCTCCCCCCAAAAAACATCAGCTATCACAGACAGCTTGGAATGGGTATTTTGTGTAAGTATTAATCCATTAACACTTATCTGTGTACGCATTGCATTAGGTTATGTCTTAAATTGCCATTATATGAGGATTTAGAATTTATAGGATGAACTAATGATAAACATTTTATCGTTATCGACGACGGCAACAAGAAAGGTACTTGTGAAATTAAATGTACTAGTGGAGATAATGATGATTTCCATGAATAACTTAACTCGGGAATCAAGGCTAATCATGCTAAAAAAATGATATATACTTCTACTAATACTGGTACTACTGCTAATTCATACCACTACTATTATTTCCATTAACATTTTCATTATCATTGTCATTATCATACTTATCATTATCATTATGATTTTCATAATTGTCATTATTAATACCATCCTTATGATTATCATTATTATTACCATTATGATTTCATTATTACCATCATCATTACTGCTATATCACCATTATCATTATCATTGTTGTTATCATTATCATTATATTCA
The DNA here is from genome assembly GCF_977035675.1 of Penaeus japonicus. NCBI lineage: Eukaryota > Metazoa > Arthropoda > Malacostraca > Decapoda > Penaeidae > Penaeus > Penaeus japonicus. The sequence continues at coordinate 18,322,910 of NW_028234427.1, read as the reverse complement.
TTACCGTTATCATTTTCATTATTATTGTTATTATTATCATTATCATCATCACTATTATCATACTCATATTTATTATTATAATTATGATCCTCATCATATCTATTATCATCATTAACAAATTTTTTAATTAATATCATTATTATCATTATCATCATCATCATCACCATCATAACTTTCACCATTACCATCATAATAATCACTATTACCTCGACCACCAACGATAAAGACACTAATAACCGCAATACAAAGACCTTACGACGCACACCAACCTCCCCCCCCCCCTTTGTAGGCCTCGGACCCAGCCAGACGAATCAAGGTCAGCTGCCATGACTTCAGCGTCGGCAAAGACCTTCCCGCATGCAAAGGAAACGCGTTTACTCTCTCGAATGTCCCTCCTCCTGCGGTGTGAGTACTCGGGATAGGTCGCTGGTGCAATATTGATGATCATTATTATTATTATTATTATTATTATCATCATTATTATTGGTATTGTGATTATCATTTGCAACACCATTATGATAATGATGATAGTGGTTGTAATGGATATGCTAATTATGGTGATAATTATAATGGTGGTGATAATGATGATAATGATGCTAGGAATAAAGTTGTGATAATGATAATGGTAATGATAATAACAATATTGTTATCATCATCATCACCACAATCTGAACCACCGCCACCATCATCAATATCATAGTTTTATTATTTTTTTAATCATCTATCATTTCTATACTTTTACTAGCTGATTTTATTATTGTGACGAATTCAAATAGATTACATTAATCATAACTTTTATTTCTCTCTCTTTCTCTCTCATTCTCTCTCGCTATCTCTCTCTCTTTCTCTCTCTCTTTCTCTCTC
>NW_028234427.1:18314546-18317046 GCF_977035675.1 Penaeus japonicus | reverse complement strand
AACTGTGTTTCTTCCTCTCTATTTATCAATAGATACTTGTCATTGGACAAGTTTTAACAAGATACTTTGTGATTCAAATACAAACCTGATTTTGATACAGAGCACGAGAAGTGGTTGGGACGAGGGGACAGCGAGGTCCTCACGTCTCTGAATCACGCGTCAGACTACACTTCGGGAAACACCACGGAATGGGTGTTCTGCGTAAGTATCAGATCCCCTTTGTGTGATACGGTAAAGGTAAATGGTATGATGGTTGATCTCTCTCTCTCTCTCTCTCTCTCTCTCTCTCTCTCTCTCTCTCTCTATATATATATATATATATATATATATATATATATATATGTGTGTATATATTGTGATGGATAGATGGTTGAAGTCGTAACAGAAAAAGAAGGGACTTCTGACGTCATTCTTACCATGAAATAAGGAGAGGTAAATCAAACATTGTTTACCTATCTATTTGTTCATTGTTTATGTATGGCATACACCATTGAATCTATTAGAATCATATTTTGAAAATGATAGCAAGCTAGTTAACGAAGAGAATGAGAAAGCGAGAGAGAGAGAGGGAGAGGGAGAGAGTGAGAGAAAGAGAAAGGGAGTAGGAGAAAGAATGATACAACAAAAAATCCTAAATTGTCTTAAAATATCTGAATGTAGTTTGTAAATCATGTTTCTCTTTTAAGCACACATCATTTACTTAAACCAAACACAGGCATTGAACTCCAGCGACAGGATCCTCGTGACCTGCAACGACTTCGAGGTTGGCCAAGAGCTTCTGTCTTGCGAGGACGGCTCGCTGACCATCTCCGCCGCCCCTTCGCCCAATGTGTGAGTTTTGGGGTTACAGGATAGGTACTATACGTATATATGTATATATGTATATATATATATATATATATATATATATATATATATATATATGTATATGTATATATATGTATATATATATAATTAATATATATATACATAAATATATACATATATATACATATATAATATATAATATATATACATATATATATATATATATATATATATATATATGTATATATATACATATACATATAAATACACCCACACACCCACACTCATGTATGTATATGTGTGTTCTACATTTTTAAAACTTTTTCTAGTTATTACAATTTTCCAAACACTAACCTATAAATGACAGACACCGCCCCCCCCCCCCACACACACCACAATTATCATCAGAATCACAATCGTCCTCATCATCAGCGACGTCTTCACCTCAGGTACTGTGGGAGAGACGGACCCGACTTCATCCTAACGACCGACCGAGGGACGACCATAAGCCTCTCCATCACCGACAGCGGCCACTTCAAAGGCTTCCGCTGTCGGGTAATGGCGGTGGATCCGGACGCCATCGGTGGGGATCCCGAGGTCACTTTCGCAGGATTCCTGGACTTCACAGGAGATCCCACAGAAGGAGATGCGTCTACCGATGCTACTTTGTTTACTAACCAGATATGCAAAGATGACAAGAATCCGGCAGGTGAGTTGCATTTGACTGCGACAACACACGCACACGCACACGCATGCACACACACACACACACACACACACACGAGAGCGCGCAAGGACACATTTATGCACACAAACATAGACACACTGATTGAATTATAACGCATACAGACATATACTTAAACGTTGTCTAAAAAATATAATTACAACCAAGAGAATGCATCTAAGAGTTATCAACGGCCTTGTTTTTCAAATTCATACATTCATTAAAGACATGACTGATATTTTTTTCTTAAAGTACATGACTACCAATGTATTTATCACAGGAAATGAAATTTGGCTGAAGACAGGGAGTAGCGAGATCTTCACATCTCCAAACTACCCACTAAATTACGATGAAGGAGACAGCAAGGAATGGGTCTTCTGTGTAAGTCGTGGTGAAAGTTTTCATAATCATTGCTCTTATTTTTAATGGTTCATGAAGTCTACAAATATTGTATATCATGATCATTGAATCTAAGGGAAAGTTTTTTAACAATTCATTACCTTTCCATGGATGTTTCAACTGAAACAAATATTCTATTGTACAGTACATTTTCTATATACATATAAGTGTAAGTCTTATATTCTTTTCTTTCACACGTATCCGATAGGCGGTCAACCCAAACAGCAAGATCGAGATCACCTGCGACGACTTTGAGGTAGGGGTCAAGATCCTGTCTTGCAATGACGACACCCTGACCGTCTCCAACGCCCCTTTGCCAAACATGTGAGTGCTAACCAAGAAAAGTAAAAGTTTATGATACCAAATTGCACGATTTCAATGTCCATTTTGCATGCAATTAGATACATCTCATCAGAAATGATGGATGTATAACATATAAATAAACGAATAAACGAAATAAATTCATCGCAGTTACTGTGGCCGTGAGGGCCCTACATTCGTTGTAACAACGGAACGAGGAACAAAAGTGAGTCTTTTCGTCAACGACAAACTGAACTTCAAAGGATTCCG
>NW_028234427.1:18297046-18309546 GCF_977035675.1 Penaeus japonicus | reverse complement strand
TGGTCTCCAGGATGGGCAATAGTGCCACTTGCAAGGCACTCCAAGATGTGCTTTAGTTCAGAGTAAGGGGGCTTCACCCAATCCACTTTATTCACTCGTTATAATACTAGAGCCATATTTGTATGACATTATTTGTGTCTTTATATCTTGTGATACTTATATGGGCCTTTTTATAGTATTTGTCAATGATGTAGTAAACTAACTCTATAGTACAAGGTCCATATCAGGTCATTCTGTTCTTCATACTTAGTGTGATAAATATGTTACAGTTTTATAGTAGGACAAACAGCAGCTCATTTTCTATCGGTTACGTGTACTTTCATAAACAAATATGAAAGAAATAACTATCCCTAAAGAAGATCAAAGAAGAGATAGGGAAGAGGAAGAAGACCTGTGCTTACTACTACGTGTTCCACAGCACAAACCAGCCATTCTGGCATAGGGACATATTACAAATGCTGTACATGGTTTGGACCACCTTCCTCTTCTCATTCTTCCTACAAATCCTACATCGCCGGTACTTGTGTGTCCTCGCTCACCAAAGATAGTGTATGGTAGAGATTGTGGATGAGCACTTAGCACCAGAAATAATTTAAACTAAACCAATTTTGATGAATATTACGGTGATTATAGTCATATTTAGTCACTAGTTTGATCTATTACTCATAATGTAACAGAGCTATACAGCGATCAACTCTCCCCTCACGTCAGATATACCATGTAAGGATGAATGAAAATCATATTCTTAAATATAAGACAATATGCCAAAGTATAATCACTACCAATTTTCAGTTCTGTGATTGACCACAGATAGTAATTTGTGCATACGAAGTTGATCATTAACAGGTCTAAATTCGTTCTGTGAATTTCATTTAATATTTACAGGCTGTTAACCCAGAAGACAAAATCATGATAACTTGTGATGATTTCCATGTTGGCATAAAACATATTTCCTGCTTGGACGATACCTTGACCATCTCCACAGCTCCTTGTCCCAACACGTGAGTATTCATTCCCATTTTTTTTGTATAATATACCTTAAGGAGAACTTACCGTTACTGTAAATGCACATTTATGAATTACTACTGGACGAAAACTACTAAAGTGGAAAATTGTGCTAAGTGGAAATTCCTTTTGGATACAGTTACTGTGGACTCGACGCTCCCAGATTTGTAATGACGTCAGGCCGGGGCACAACAGTCAACTTTTTTGTAAATGGCAGATTCAGATTTAAGGGGTTCCGGTGTACAGCGTCAGCCGTGGATCCTACTGACGTTGCTGATACGTTTGAGATGACCACAGTAGAAATGCCTCCGGTTAGTGAAATTTCGATTGCTACTCAAGTAGATAGCCTTACATCTACCACTGAACTGGCAACCACCGCCAAAACTATGCCAACTGCGAATGAACAGACAACAGGTCTGTCAACAACTGGTAAAGTAACAACAAAACCCCTGCCAGGCACCAGTGAAACAACAACTACCAAAGTTCTCACAACTACCAGTGAAGTAACAACCAAGAAAATTCTGCCAACCACCAAGGAGGGGACAACTGTCAAAGCAATGTCAACCCACAGTGAAGTGACAGCCACTAAAGAAGTGTCAACTGCCAATGAAGTGACTACCAAAGAAATGTCGACCACCAATGATGTGACACACACTAGAGACCTACCAACCACCAGTGAAGTGACAACCACCAAAGACCTCCCAGCCACCAGTGAAGTGACGACCTCCAAAGACCTGCCAACCACCAGTGAAGTGACAACCACCAAAGACCTGCCAACCACCAGTGAAGTGACAACCACCAAAGATCTGCCAACCACTAGTGAAGTGACAACCACCAAAGACCTGCCAACCACCAGTGAAGTGACAACCACCAAAGATCTGCCAACCACTAGTGAAGTGACAACCACCAAAGACCTCCCAGCCACCAGTGAAGTGACAACCACCAAAGACCTGCCAGCCACCAGTGAAGTGACAACCTCTAAAGATCTGCCAACCATTAGTGAAGTGACAACCACCAAAGATCTGCCAACCACCAGTGAAGTAACAACCAAAGACCTGACAACCACCAGAGATCTGCCAACCACTAGTGAAGTGACTACCACCAGTGAAATGACAACCACCAAGGACCTGTCAACCACCAGTGAAGTAACAACCAAAGACCTGACAACCACCAGAGATCTGCCAACCACTAGTGAAGTGACTACCACCAGTGAAATGACAACCACCAGAGATCTGCCAACCACTAGTGAAGTGACGACCACTAAAGATTTGCCAACCACCAGTGAAATGACAACCACTAAAGATTTGCCAACCATCAGTGAAACGACAACCACCAGTAAAGTGACAACCACAAAGGACCTGTCAACCACCATTGAAGTAACAACCACTAAAGATTTGCCAACCACCAGTGAAACGACAACCACCAGTAAAGTGACAACCACAAAGGACCTGTCAACCACCATTGAAGTAACAACCACTAAAGATTTGCCAACCACCAGTGAAGTGACATTCACTAAAGATTTGCCAACCATCAGTGAAACGACAACCACCAGTAAAGTGACAACCACAAAGGACCTGTCAACCACTAGTGAAATGACAACCACTAAAGATCTGCCAACCACCAGTGAAGTGACAACCACTAAAGATTTGCCAACCACCAGTGAAGTAACAACCAAAGACCTGACAACCACCAGAGATCTGCTAACCACTAGTGAAGTGACTACCACCAGTGAAATGACAACCGCCAGAGATCTGCCAACCACTAGTGAAGTGACTACCACCAGTGAAATGACAACCACCCAAAACCTGCCAACTACCAGTGAAGTGACAACTACCAGTGGAGTGACATCTACTAGTGAAGTGACACCCAAGGACCTGCCAACTACCAGTGAAGTGACATCCCCCAGTGAAGTGACAACCAAGGACTTACCAACCAAAAATGAAGTTACAACCACTATAGATTTGCCAATCACCAATGAAGTGACTGATATGACGACCACCACCAATGAAGCGACAACCAGCAAAGAACTGTCAACCACCAGTAAAGTGACAACCACAAAGGACCTGTCAACCACTAGTGAAATGACAACCACTAAAGATTTGCCAGCCACCAGTGAAGTAACAACCACCAAAGACCTGTCAACAACCAGTGAAATGACAACTACTAAAGATCTGCCAACCACCAGTGAAGTGACAACCACCAGTAAAGTGACAACCACGAAGGACCTGTCAACCACCAGTGAAGTGACAACCACCAAAGATCTGCCAACCACAAGTGAAGTGACAATCACCAAAGACCTGTCAACTACCGGTGAAGTGACATCCACCAGTGAAGTGACAACCAAGGACCTACCAACCACTAGTGAAATGACAACCACTAAAGATTTGCCAGCCACCAGTGAAGTAACAACCACCAAAGACCTGTTAACCACCAGTGAAGTGAAAATCACTAAAGATTTGCCAACCATCAGTGAAGTGACAATCACCAGTGAAGTGCCAACCACCAAAGACCTGTCAACCACAAGTGAAATGACAATCACTATATATATGCCAACCACCAATGAAGCGACAACCAGCAAAGATCTGTCAACCAACAGTGAAGTGACAACCACTAAAGATTTGCCAACCACCAGTGAAGTGACAAACAAGGACCTGCCAACTACCCGTGAAGTGACATCTACAAGTGAAGTGACAACCACTAAAGATTTGCCAACCACCAGTGAAGTGACAACCAAGGACCTGCCAACTACCCGTGAAGTGACATCTACAAGTGAGGTGACAACCAAGGACCTGCCAACTACCCGTGAAGTGACATCTACAAGTGAAGTGACAACCAAGGACCTGCCAACTACCAGTGAAGTGACATCTACAAGTGAAATGACAACCAAGGACCTGCCAACTACCAGTGAAGTGACATCTACAAGTGAAGTGACAACCAAGGACCTGCTAACCACCAGACAAGTAACAGCAACCAAGAACCTGTCAACCACCAGTGAAGTGACAACCACTAAAGATTTGCCAACAACAAGTGAAGTGACAACCACCAAGGATATCCCAACCACAACTACAGCATTGAATTCCACAAATACATCTGCTGCCACTACAACATCCAAGGATACAACAGCATCTACTGCCACTACAACATCCAAGGATACAACAGCATCTACTGCCACTACAACATCCAAGGATACAACAGCATCTACTGCCACTACAACATCCAAGGATACAACAGCATCTACTGCCACTACAACATCCAAGGATACAACAGCATCTACTGCCACTACAACATCCAAGGATACAACAGCATCTACTGCCACTACAACATCCAAGGATACAACAGCATCTACTGCCACTACAACATCCAAGGATACAACAGCATCTACTGCCACTACAACATCCAAGGATACAACAGCATCTGCTGCCACTACAACATCCAAGGATACAACAGCATCTACTGCCACTACAACATCCAAGGATACAACAGCATCTACTGCCACTACAACATCCAAGGATACAACAGCATCTACTGCCACTACAACATCCAAGGATACAACAGCATCTACTGCCACTACAACATCCAAAAACAAAACAGCAACTACTGCCACTACAACATCCAAGGATACAACAGCATCTACTGCCACTACAACATCCAAGGATACAACAGCATCTACTGCCACTACAACATCCAAGGATACAACAGCATCTACTGCCACTACAACATCCAAGGATACAACAGCATCTACTGCCACTACAACATCCAAGGATACAACAGCATCTACTGCCACTACAACATCCAAGGATACAACAGCATCTACTGCCACTACAACATCCAAGGATACAACAGCATCTACTGCCACTACAACATCCAAGGATACAACAGCATCTACTGCCACTACAACATCCAAGGATACAACAGCATCTACTGCCACTACAACATCCAAGGATACAACAGCATCTACTGCCACTACAACATCCAAGGATACAACAGCATCTACTGCCACTACAACATCACAGGATACAACAGCATCTGCTGCCACTACAACATCACAGGATACAACAGCATCTGCTGCCACTACAACATCCAAGGATACAACAGCATCTACTGCCACTACAACATCCAAGGATACAACAGCATCTACTGCCACTACAACATCCAAGGATACAACAGCATCTGCTGCCACTACAACATCCAAGGATACAACAGCATCTACTGCCACTACAACATCCAAGGATACAACAGCATCTACTGCCACTACAACATCCAAGGATACAACAGCATCTACTGCCACTACAACATCCAAGGATACAACAGCATCTACTGCCACTGACACATCCAAGGATACAACAGCATCTACTGCCACTACAACATCCAAGGATACAACAGCATCTACTGCCACTACAACATCCAAGGATACAACAGCATCTGCTGCCACTACAACATCCAAGGATACAACAGCATCTACTGCCACTACAACATCCAAGGATACAACAGCATCTACTGCCACTACAACATCCAAGGATACAACAGCATCTACTGCCACTACAACATCAAAGGATACAACAGCATCTACTGCCACTACAACATCCAAGGATACAACAGCATCTGCTGCCACTACAACATCCAAGGATACAACAGCATCTACTGCCACTACAACATCCAAGGATACAACAGCATCTACTGCCACTACAACATCCAAGGATACAACAGCATCTACTGCCACTACAACATCCAAGGATACAACAGCATCTACTGCCACTACAACATCCAAGGATACAACAGCATCTGCTGCCACTACAACATCACAGGATACAACAGCATCTGCTGCCACTACAACATCCAAGGATACAACAGCATCTACTGCCACTACAACATCCAAGGATACAACAGCATCTACTGCCACTACAACATCCAAGGATACAACAGCATCTACTGCCACTACAACATCCAAGGATAACACAGCATCTACTGCCACTACAACATCCAAGGATACAACAGCATCTACTGCCACTACAACATCCAAGGATACAACAGCATCTACTGCCACTACAACATCCAAGGATACAACAGCATCTACTGCCACTACAACATCCAAGGATACAACAGCATCTACTGCCACTACAACATCCAAGGATACAACAGCATCTACTGCCACTACAACATCCAAGGATACAACAGCATCTACTGCCACTACAACATCCAAGGATACAACAGCATCTACTGCCACTACAACATCCCAAAAGATACACAGCATCTACTGCCACTACAACATCCAAGGATACAACAGCATCTACTGCCACTACAACATCCAAGATACAACAGCATCTACTGCCACTACAACATCCAAGGATACAACAGCATCTACTGCCACTACAACATCCAAGGATACAACAGCATCTACTGCCACTACAACATCCAAGGATACAACAGCATCTACTGCCACTACAACATCCAAGGATACAACAGCATCTACTGCCACTACAACATCCAAGGATACAACAGCATCTAATGCCACTACAACATCCAAGGATACAACAGCATCTACTGCCACTACAACATCACAGGATACAACAGCATCTACTGCCACTACAACATCCAAGGATACAACAGCATCTACTGCCACTACAACATCCAAGGATACAACAGCATCTACTGCCACTACAACATCCAAGGATACAACAGCATCTACTGCCACTACAACATCCAAGGATACAACAGCATCTACTGCCACTACAACATCCAAGGATACAACAGCATCTGCTGCCACTACAACATCCAAGGATACAACAGCATCTGCTGCCACTACAACATCCAAGGATACAACAGCATCTACTGCCACTACAACATCCAAGGATACAACAGCATCTGCTGCCACTACAACATCCAAGGATACAACAGCATCTGCTGCCACTACAACATCCAAGGATACAACAGCATCTGCTGCCACTACAACATCCAAGGATACAACAGCATCTACTGCCACTACAACATCCAAGGATACAACAGCATCTGCTGCCACTACAACATCCAAGGATACAACAGCATCTACTGCCACTACAACATCCAAGGATACAACAGCATCTGCTGCCACTACAACATCCAATGATAAGACAGGGTCTGCTGCCACTTTAACATCCAAGGATACAACAGCATCTACTGCCACTACAACATCCAATGATAAGACAGGATCTGCTGCCACTTTAACATCCAAGGATACAACAGCATCTGCTGCCACTACAACATCCAAGGATACAACAGCATCTACTGCCACTACAACATCCAAGGATACAGCAGCTTCTACTGCCACTACAACATCCAAGGATACAACAGCATCTACTGCCACTACAACATCCAAGGATACAACAGCATCTACTGCCACTACAACATCCAAGGATACAACAGCATCTACTGCCACTACAACATCCAAGAATACAACAGCATCCACTGCCACTACAACATCCAAGGATACAACAGCATCTACTGCCACTACAACATCCAAGGATACAACAGCATCTACTGCCACTACAACATCCAAGGATACAACAGCATCTACTGCCACTACAACATCCAAGGATACAACAGCATCTACTGCCACTACAACATCCAAGGATACAACAGCATCCACTGCCACTACAACATCCAAGGATACAACAGCATCTACTGCCACTACAACATCCAAGGATACAACAGCATCTACTGCCACTACAACATCCAAGGATACAACAGCATCTACTGCCACTACAACATCCAAGGATACAACAGCATCTACTGCCACTACAACATCCAAGGATACAACAGCATCTACTGCCACTACAACATCCAAGGATACAACAGCATCCACTGCCACTACAACATCCAAGGATACAACAGCATCTGCTGCCACTACAACATCCAAGGATACAACAGCATCTGCTGCCACTACAACATCCAAGGATACAACAGCATCTACTGCCACTACAACATCCAAGGATACAACAGCATCTGCTGCCACTACAGTATCCGATGCTACAACAGTGTCTTCTACTAATGCAAAATCCAATGTTATAATTACATTTACCGTCCCAACAGCATCCAATACTATAATAGCATCTACTTCAACTACAGCATTTAATGCTACAACAGCATATTCTGCCACTACGGCATCTAATGCTGGAACAGCATCTAATGGCATTACAGACTCCAATGCTACAACAGCATCTATTTCCACTACAGCATTCAATACTACAACAACTTTTACTGCCACTACAACACCCAATGCGACAACAGTATCTACTGCCACTACAGCATTCAATACTACAATAGTACCTCCTTACACTACAGCATACAATGATATAGTGGCATCTATTACAGCCGATACTACAACAGCATTTACTGACATAACATTCAATACTACGATTGAATCTATTGGAAATACAAAATCTAGTGCTACAAGAGCCTCCAATACTCCTACATCATCTACTGCCAAGACTGTATCCAGTGATACAAATATATCTCCTGCCACTACACCGTGCAAGGATAAAATAGCATCCAATTCTACAACAGTATCAAAGGCTACATTTGATACTGTATTTAATGCTACTATATCACCACCTAATACTACAGAATCCAATGCTACAACAGTATCTAATGCCACCACAGCATTCAGTGCTAAAACAGCATTTACTAATGATATAGTGTCTACTCCCACTACAATTTCCAATGCTGCAATAGTATCTACTCCTACTGTAACATCCAATGATACAACAGCATCTGCTGCCGCTATAGCATCTAATGATGTAACAACATCAACTGCCACTGTAGCATCCTCTGCTACAACAACATTCATTGCCATTGAAGCCAGTGCTATAGCAGCATCTACTAACACTACAGCATCCAATGCTACAATATCCACTTCCACTCCATAAACCAGTGTTACAATGGCATCACCTGACACTATAACATTCAATACTACAACAGTATCTACTGAAGCTACATCGTCTACTACCACTATAGTATCAAATTTTACAACAGCTTCCACCGAAACTACAACCTCCAGTACTGCAACTGCATCTACTGTCACTACAACATTCAGTTCAATAATAGTATCTACTAACTCTACATCGTATACTGTCACTACAGAGGAGAATGTTAATATTACATCTACTAATGCTGCAGTAGAGTTTACTGTCGATACAACATCCAGTGCATCAAAAGCACCTACTATAACAACCGATGCTAATCCAGTATCTACTACTACTACAACATCCAATACTTCAGCAAAATATAATCCTAATGCAGTATCCAATTCTACAACTGTAACTATTATAGCATACAATGCTACATTAGCAGTTAATGACACAACTGTTAATTCTAATGAAACGACAGCATCTCATCCTACAGACACATTTAATGCTACAATAGCATCTAATGATACTACAGCATCCAATGCTACAATGGTATCTAATGAAACTACAGCACCCAATGCTACAGAAGAATCTACTGCTACTACAACATCCATTGCTAAAATAACATCTACTGCTACTACAACATCTAATGCTACAGTAGCATCTAATGACACTACAGCATCCAATGCTACAGTAGCATCTAATAACACTACAGCGTCAAATGCAACAGTAGCATCTAATAACACTACAGCGTCAAATGCAACAGTAGCATCTAATAACACTACAGCGTCAAATGCAACAGTAGCATCTAATGACACTACAGCATCCAATGTTACAGTAGCATCTAATGACACTACAGCGTCAAATGCAACAGTAGCATCTACTGCTACTACAGCATCTAATGCAACAGTAGCATCTAATGACACTACAGCTTCCAAATACAACAATTTCTAATGACACTACAACATCCAATATACTGCCACTATAGTACCTAAGTTGCAACCATGGTTACTAATGCTACATCAACCAACCAGTGCTACAAATACATTTACTGCATTACCGCATCCGATGCTAAAACATCATCTAATGCCACAACATCAACAAGTGTTTCAACAGTATCTACTGCTATTGCATCATTCAATGCTACATCAGCATTTGTCAACACTTACCTACTGCTACGCATCCAACGCAACAACGGCATCTATAGTATTTAATACTACAAAAACATCAGAATCCAATAATACATCTACTGCCATTATGGTACTTATCACTACATAATCTACTACCATTATAGCATCCTTGGCTACAACATCTACTCACATTACAGCATTCAGTGCTAAAATATCATTTACTTCCATATCAGCATCAAACGCTACAACAGCATCTACTGATACATCCAAGACATCGACTGCCACGAAAGTATCTCATGTTCTTATATTACCTGCTGTGACTACAGTATCTAAAGATAATGCAGCATCTTCCGGCACTGGAGAATATAAAGATACTTCAACATCTACTGCCACTACAGCATCCTGTGCTACAAAAACATCAACCTTCACTGCACCATCCAATGCTGAAACACCGTTTATTGATACAACAGCATCTACAGACAATACAGCATCCGATGCTACAACAGCTTCTACTGACTCTATAACATTAATTGCTATATTAACATCTGATACTGCAGCAAATAATGTTAAAATTACATTTAGTGTTACCGTACCGCCCAGTGTTACGGCATCAGTGTAGTATACTGACACTGGTGTATTTGTGACTACTGGTGTGTCTGTACCAAATCCATTTTTCTTCTATTGTTGGCGAATCTACGACAACTGATGTGTCAATCAACACATCTAACTCTACTTCCACTAGTGTTTCTACCATCACTACTGCTGAGCCTATCACCACTGGTGTGCCTACCGAAACTTCTGCTTTTACTATCACTGGTGTCTCTACCATAACTTCTGATTTTCCTGCCAGTGGGGTGTCTACTCTCCCCTCAACAAAGTCAGCCAAAATTTTTGCTTCAACAGATCTATTAGAACTTTTAATATTACCTCTAATAATGTTTTAACTACCATTCCTGACTCTACAAGCAATAGTTTGTTTACCAAAATATATGATTCTATTGCCACTAATGTGTCCACTTCCTCTAGACATTGAGACTACCGGCATTGGTGAGTCTACCAAAATTTCTTATGTATCAACAAATCATTCTGAGTGTATTGCTGCTGGTATGTTTGCTTGATTCAGTTGCCTTGATATAATTACCATCACTGTTGAGTCTACTATCCTTATGATAGTTACCAGAATATCTGATTCCATTGACACTGGTGTATTTACCAATGTTTATCAATCAGTCAAATCAAGTTTATCCCCCCCCCCCTGGTGTGCTTACTTCCATTTCTGATTCTACCACAAGGAATAAGTCTACTACCACTATTGAATCTGGCACCATTGGTGTGTCTAATGTAAATCTGATTCTACCCAGGTGTGTCCAGCACCACACGTGAGTCTACCACCACTATATCTCCCAAAACTTTTTCAGCCACTATTAAGGTTTTTGCTATTACTGAGTGTATCACTATACCTGAATCCTACTCTCATTGGTATGTCCACTAAGATTCCTGAGCCTACCCCCAGTAATACGTCTGTCATAATCTTTGATTTTGTTATTTCTCTCAATACTGAGACTGTCACAGTTAAGTCTAACAAAATTACTGATTCTTTTGCCACTGGTGTATTTAGTAACAATAGTGAGCTTACTTCTAACTGCTGAGTATAGTGTGTCTACTATTAACATTGAGTCTACCATCGCAAATGAGCCTGCAGCCCCTTTCGTACCAATGAGCACTTTTGAGTTATCTAGCACTAATGTATTTATCACCACTTTTAAGTCAACTACCTACTGAGGCTACCAATGCTGTATCTACAATTACTACTGAATCTCCTTGGTGTATCTACCAAAGTTGCTGATGCTACTTCCAATGATGTATCTGCCAGTATATCTAATCTAGATCCGCTATCAGTTCTGATTCTACTACTATCTACGTTTGCTAAATAATCAGATTCTGCCACCATGTCTGATTCTATCTCACCATTGGCTTGTCTATCAGATGTGGTTAGTCTGCCACGTCCGAATTTACCACCACCGCTAAATATACCACAACTGAGTTAGCAGAACCACTGTGTATTCCACCATTACTGAAATTACTACTACTACTGAATCTTCCACTTCTGCAGCAGCTACAACCACTTCTGAATCTAACGCCGATACTGTGGCCTCCAATAATGGTGTGTCTACAGTAACTTCCGATAATACAATTTCTGATTCTATTCTGGTGTATCTACCACTACTGGTTGTGCTTACTAAACTTCTGATTCATCTGACACTGATGTATGCAGTACGGATTCTGTTGAACAAGTGTATATAACAAAGCTAATTCTTCTGTTACTGTTATATCGACCATTATTAATTGAAATTCCCGATTATACTGCAGTCTGCCACTAGAGTTTACATTTTTTTTCTTACTTCAGCTAATGTGTGGTAGTTTGACCAAAACCTACAATGTGCCTTCCACCAAACCTGAATCTGCTACTGCTGCTTTTTATAAC
>NW_028234427.1:18272046-18274546 GCF_977035675.1 Penaeus japonicus | reverse complement strand
GAAGCATGAAGGATAAATTAACAATAAAATTGATATTGATACATGATAATAAGAACAACAATAACAATGATAATCAATACTTCATATGAAATAATACAAATAGTTTTACACACAGATGATGTAAAAGATCATTTATGTGAATAAATAATTGACTAGACCATAAAAAAAAACATCTAAAATAAGTAAATGAATTCTCCCCTTGGAATATATGACAATATCCATAACGCTATTCAGTATTATGTTGTTTACCAGCTGAATTCTCGACTGGAAGCAAACAACAACCTTACGGCGAAGCTTTCCAAAGGCGGCGATACACAGTGGTCGGAAATTGGGATTTTGTGATCAAGAGTCGGCCTTTCGATATTAAATCAGTTATTTGGTATTTGGATGTTAATAGTATATCGCATCAATCCGACCGAGTATGAAGTTACAATTAGCTCCTCCTCGATCAGTTCGATATCAGAGTATGATGCCAAATTTCATATCATCCATTACTCTGTTATTTTTCGTATAATATATGTTTAGTTCTGCAGGTTGCAACACGTGAAATGTAGAAATAACATGACTGAGATAAATCTATAGCATAGTATTTGCACGAATAACTCCTTTAGTAAATTCAGTATATGAAATGATGTTTAACGATATTATTAAGACTAATTAATTCAATATCAAAACAATATGCTCAATCCAGACCTTTCAATCGTGTGTTTGTATTTGTGTGTGCGTGCTTGCGTTTCTGATGAATATAAGATTCATAATATCTTTTTAATAATGAAATGTATCAGTAGCCTTGAATATATGTTTTATTTACAAGAGAGAGGCAAGATATATGTTAACATCACAGACATATCTCAACATCACAGACATATCTCAAATCTTCACTTGCTCTCCGTAGAGTTTTGATAATAAAATCGCTATTTCCGACCGTGCGATACCGAGATTGACATATCTTCCTTAAGCTGTTATTATAACATACACGTAGCTTGTTTAAAGCAGAAATTCTAACGTCCATCACAAGCGGTATGCAGTGGACAGATTTTTCGTAAACAGAAACGTCATAACATCATAGGAACATTTTTTGAAAGTTCTGTTATAAGAATTATTTTAAGTTAACACATATTCTAAGTATGCAAATTCGATAAGAATGTGGGTGGTTATGTTGTTAACAGTGAGTGGCATCATATGCCTACTATACATTCATGATTTGCTAAAGTGGACAGTTATATATTTGATACTGAGTGCTGTAACAGGCGTTCTATACATTCATTATTTGCTAAACAATTCGCACCTTGTTTTATCAAAGTTGAAGGTGAGCTTAACAACTGAAATGTAATCAGTATATTCAGTTGAGGAAATCAGATTGTCAGTAGACGTTATTACATACAGTCTATTTTAAAAAGACAGACTTTGATTTTCTCCGGATATGGGAACATCCAAGACTCAGGGTTAAAACTCGTTATTTTCAGTGTGTAGCTAATGTGATTCTATCCTTTCCGAGAATTCCTTCTTCGCAGCCTGTTCATTTGTACAACTGTGTAAATAGACATTTCTCTCCTCGTAGGTAATGTTTACGTACTTGACGGATGCTGCATCACGATATGAGAGCAGACCGTACGCTATTGCCACTCTTCTCATCTATTTTTTTGTGACTTCTCGCGTCGTTTTACAGAGTTCATTGGCGCGGAACTTGAACCTCTGTCTACTGAAAGAATTTCGTGTCGCCTAGGTTGGCGATCATGAGCGCTAAATGGATCATGGATAAAGACGGGATGCTGACAGAAATAATCGAAGAACAGAAAAAGGCCCCACCCCTGCCTCATGTCAACCTATGTCTTTTCTCAACTTAACCCTACATAGCAACTATTTTATAACGGTTATCAATTCAGTACTTGAGTTTTTCAGAAATTCATATTTTCATAATTACAACGAATAAGACCATTATTTTGAATTTCTATGGGTCGGTTCCACGAAAATCTGACTCAAGATTCCTATTTGATTTCGGTACGAGATTCGGATATATGCAATAAGAAATAAGATATTTTCTCACTAATACCATTTATCTATTTGCATAAACTTCTTATAAGGATAAGGATAAGCTAGGTTTGCTGAGCAGATGCTTCTTCGCGCCCAAATGATCAAGGGGAATAGGATGACGTTACCTACTCTGTGGCAGTGATTCTCTATTCGTTGTCCAAGATGAATTTTTGGGAAGTCAACAGGGCGTCCACCATATTTGGTAAACTGGATATTGGTGTATATATTTTTAAATTCATTACATATTCAGCACGAAAAAATGCCTATGTTTATAAGGTTACTCCTATAAGAAATATATATATATAGCCGTCATTTGTAGAGGCATTCTATTAACGCCTTTACAATTTGGCTAATGAGAGCATTGATTTCTATAGATGCTGATTGGCTTGCGAATGCACCGCCAGGCGTAGGACGAATTATGGGAAAAACTGTCTAAAATCTCATTTCACCTTTATCCTTAACGATT
>NW_028234427.1:18264546-18267046 GCF_977035675.1 Penaeus japonicus | reverse complement strand
CACTGACAAAATTAACATCAACAACAACAATAGAGAATAAGGCAATACGAACAACAGTCATAAAGATATCTTCTCCTTGTCAATAAAGATATTGAAAATAATAACCGGAAAAAATAGCAGTGGCGTAATCATTAGATCAATAGAGATAAGAACTGCACCGGTGCAATTGCCTTGCATCAATGACTGATAAGAAGAACATAACGCCATTGGTTATACTGAGGATGAAAATGATGGACAGAACTCAGTGCGATAAATAGAGAGAGCGATGTCCCGATGAAAGACATGCAATAAACATGGCGTTATTGCATTTTCATCCGATTTACGCTGATTGCAATTTGGATGACGATGCCTCATCGAAAAAAAAAAATATTGCATATATTTGCATTACGAAACCATTCACTCTCATTCACGCTTTTTTGACAAATGATGAAGATTTCATTGAATTTTGTTTCTATGCATTTCTTTTATTCACCCATTCGTGTGTTATTAGTTAAATGTACAAACCAAGTAGGCCTAGCAGAGTTTCCGACTCTTTCTTTGTCTTTCTTATTACAAACAGGCCTAATTTTTTGTTGAACTTCATATTTCTCAACTGCAAACATTAATTAAAGAAATTAAATAAACTCAAGTATCTTTTTGTTGATGTTTTATCTTTTCCATCATGCATCTTAACAATAAACATTAATTAGAGAAATTGAATAAGCTCAAGCATCTGAATATTAATCAAAGTCTCATTTCACCGACGCGAGATCCTAGAGCATTAACTGACAGACCGAGAAAATATTGACTGAATTGCATTTGTAATCCGTTCCTGATTAAATAGTATTTAAGATTAAGAGAAGTCTGGTCATGGTGAGCTTGGCACTGACCCGATTATATACATTGCTGTAGTCTTATTTATTGTTTTCCTTCTCAATATTGTTTTGGTTGATGCTGTTGGTGCTGTTACTTTGTTAATAAATGTTGTTTTTTGTCACCTTGCTTATATTCCTCCTCCTCCTCATTCCCCTTCTACTCCTCTTTTGCCACTACCTCTTCCTCATTCTTCTTCTCCACCACTTCCTCCTCCTCCTCCTTTCCTCCTCTCTCTTCAACTCCTCGTTATCATCATTATCATCATCATTATCATTATCATTAGCATTAGTATTAGTATTAGCATTAGCATTAGCATTATCATCATGATCATGATCATGATCGTCATCATCATCACATCACCATCATCATCATCACCATCATCATCACCATCATCATCATCACCATCACTCTTACCATTACCACTAATACTAAATCCTCATCATTCTTTGTATCAGTATTGCGAATGAAATACTTTACCCCTTACGGTCATTTTCACGTGCCATTACCTTGTCATCACGTCCTGTCCACCAAATAAGTAAACAATTATCCAAGATGAAGCCAAGATGAAGACAAATGATCGCATTGGGTATTCCCACACTCATTATGGCGATGGCCTGTTATTGGCTCTCCCCATCCCCCTCTCTCTCTGTTTCCCTTTGTCTCTGCTGATGGCTTATAATTGACTCTACCCTTAACCCTCTCTCTCTCTGTTTCTGTCTATCTATCTATTGGCTGTCTCTCTCTCTCTTTCTCTTTCTTTCTCTCTCTCTCTCTATCTATCTATCTCTGTCTCTCTTTCTCTCTCTCTCTCTCTCTCTCTCTCTCTCTCTCTCTCTCTCTCTCTCTCTCTCTCTCTCTCTCTCTCTCTCTCTCTCTCTCTCTCTCCCTCGCTGTCTCACTCTCTCTGTCTCTGCCTTTCGTGCTCTCCTTTTCACTCTGAAATATCTGTCTGTCTGTGCCTTATGTTTTACCTTTTCGATGTCTAATAATGCATCGGTATGCTTCTGTATGTCACCGTATATTGAAGTATTCTTTTATATGCTTTAGGGATATGTATGTCATCATAACTGTTCAAGTTCATTGTTTAGACTTGAAAAGACACATTTCCATATTGCAGTTATTCCTGAAACAAAAACTTTCATAATATGATGTACCATCAGATTTGTGTTTTTTTTTTATCAAAATCCTCTTCCACTTTTAATAATCATTTAATCATTTTATTCCTGTAGATTTTATTTGTATCAGAAACGGAGTCGAGTGGGATGTTAAGCTTGGTCTCAGAACGCCAAGAGCTTAGGGTGTGTATGTGGGGTGTGTGTGCGTGTGTGTGTGTGTGTGTGGGGGGGGGGGGTACTGAGTACGTCATTGGTATAAAAAAAAGTCTGTTCGCTTAAATGCATTCACTTATGTGATATTATTCCTGTTCTGCACTCCCTTTCGTACTCAACCTCTTTCTCTCTCTCGCACACACGCTCTCTCTCTCTCTCTCTCTCTCTCTCTCTCTCTCTCCCACCCTACCTACCTATCTCCCTAAATCAGTCACTCCTCTTTCCCTTTATCAACCTCAGTCCCTCATTCTCCTCCCTTCAATCTTTCCCTCCCCCTCTATCCATCCATTTCTCTCCCTTTCCCTCTCCCTTTTCCC
>NW_028234427.1:18252046-18254546 GCF_977035675.1 Penaeus japonicus | reverse complement strand
ATACATACATATAAATATTATATATTATATATTTTATAGTAATATTATATATATATAAATATATATAAATATATAGATATTTATAAATATATATATATAATTATATATATATTATATATAAATATATATATATATATAAATATTATTATATATATATTTACATATAAATGTGTGTGTGTGTGTGTGTGTGTTGCGGATGTGAGTGGGTGTGTGTGTGTGTGTGCATATGTAGTATTTAGAGTCTATGTCTATATACATACACACGCACACACACACTCACACACATATATATATATATATATATATAATATATATATATTATATTATATCTTATATATACACATAAATAACTTAAAATATATATAGTATATATAAATATATTATAGATATCTACGTATATAAAGATATATATATTAAATATATATATATATATGAAATAAATATATATATATAGATCATATAGTAAATACATCATAAACATATTAAATGACTGGTGCGGATGGATATATATTTTCTATCTATCTACCCTCTCTCTCGTCTCTCTCTCTCTCATCTCTCTGCTCTCTCTCTCTTCTCTCTCTCATCTCACTATATATTATAATATATCTAATATTATATACTATACTTTTATATATATATATAAATTATAGCCACACAACACAAACACACACACACACACACGACACACAGCAAGCACACAAACGCACTACACACACACACGACATATATAGATATATATATAAATATATATAATTTATCAAATATATATATAATACATATATATATAATATATATATAGAATATATATTATATAATAAATATATATAAATATTTAAAATTTGTAAAATATTTTAAATTTAAATTATATAATATATATTTTATATATATTAAAATATATTTTAAATATATATAAAAATATATATTATATACATATATATATATAAAAATAAAAAATAAAAAATTTATTTAAATATAATATATAATAAAAATTTTATTTTAATATAATATATAATTTGGGTTGTGTGTGTGGTGTGTGTGCGTATTTGTATAAGCCCAGGGCTATATACCAAACATATATATGTATATATAAATATCATATAATATAAATATAAATTAAATATATATATATATAATATTATAAAAAAATACATAAATATTATATAAAATATATATAATATAAAAAAAATATAACTAAATATATATATATAAATATAAATATATATATATACATATAACATATATATATCTTTTCTACTATCTATCTTTTTCCTATCTATCTTTTCATCTATCTATCTTTTCTACTATCTATCAACTATCTATCTATCTATATAAATATATATATAAAATAAAAAAAATTTAAAATAAAATATATAAATATTTTATACGCACACACACACACACACACACACCCCACCACACACACACAAATATAAAAATTTTAGTATAAAATTTTTAATATATATAATATATATTTTAATATATATTTATTTATTTATAAAAATGATTTTAATAAAACATATATTTTAAATAAAATTTTAAAATAAATAAATTATACAATATATAATATATTAAATATATAATAATATAAATATAAAATATAACATAATAAATATATAATAAAAATATATTAATAAAAAATAAAATTTTAAAAATAAATTTTAAAAATAATATAATATATATATATATAATATATATATAATATATATATATATTGTTTTGGGGGTGTGTGTGTTGTGTGTGGTGTGGGGGGTGTTTGTTTTTTATAAATGTATTTAAAAACCAAGACATACATACATACTTACTGTTTATAACATACATACATCCCTACATACATCTATAATATATATATATAATATATATATAAATAATATATATCAATAATAATATATAACATAGACAAACCTACAGCATATACAGTAATTATAAAAATAAAATAAATATATAATTTTATATAAATATAATATATAATAAAATAAAATATATTTTTTATATAAATATTATATAATGTATACTTTATATAAATATATATAATATTATTTAATTATATATACATATGTATATATTTTGTAATAAAATACAATATAACCAAATATAATATTAATGTATATGTATATTTATAAATATATAATATATAATAAATAAAATATATATATATATATTTTTAATAACAGTATAAATATTAATTATTATATATATAAAATAAAATATATATATAAATATATATATATTGGGTGTGTGGTGTGTTTGTGTTGTATGTGTTGTTTTTTGTGTGTGTTGGGGTTGGGGTTTGGGTTTTGGGGTGTGTAAAAAATGTATATATAACACATAAAACATAAATTTTACAACATAATATAATATACATATATATATATAAAATTATATATATATAATATAAAAAAATATATTTTCATAGATATTTTAAAACATATATAAAAAATGTATATATTTATAAATATATATATATATATATATATATATATATAATTTAATATATAATATG
>NW_028234427.1:18224546-18229546 GCF_977035675.1 Penaeus japonicus | reverse complement strand
ATTGTTATTATCATTTTGTTATTATTATCGCTATAATTATGCTTAAGATCACCATTATTATTGTTGTTACTATTATTATTATCAGTATCATCATTACTATCAATCATCATGATGATAATCATCACAATCATCATTGCCATTATTATTATCATTGTAAATATTACCATTCTTGTTATATTTGGATTATCATTATCACTATTATCATCATTATCGTTACCATCATCACGGAGAAGAAAGAGAAGAAAAAAAAAAAAATAAGAGCAGATGAAGAAAAACAAGTAAAAGAAAAGGAGGAAGGAAAAAGAAATAATGGTAAAAAAAATAAATAGAAGTAGTGGGAGAAGGAGAAAAAGAATAAGAAAAAGAATGGGACGATGGGAGGCTCCTAAGCCCTTCTTCCTCGCACATACATCCCGGGCTTTGTTGATGTGAGACAGACCGTGTTTACCTATGTTGGAGTCTCTCGCGGGGCGACCTGCCTCTTCGTGCGGTGTGTCCCTCGTGTGCCCTGGATACGAGGGTTATATTACAGCTTTAGGCGTAAATTGGACACGTGCACACATGCACATTAAAGCGCATACACACAGGCACACACGCGAATATATATATATATGTATATATATATATATATATATATATATATATATATATATATATATATATATATATATTATATATATAAAACAACGTGCACACATGCACATTAAAGCGCATACACACAGGCACACACGCGAATATATATATATATATATATATATATATATATATATATATATATATATATATATATATATGAATATATATATATATACATATATGTGTGTCTATACACACCCACTTTTATCTGTCTAATTTTCTTTTTGTTATCGGGATAAACAGAAAGCCATGCTATTCACCATAATGAATGGCAAATGCTATACGCATCCAATGCAAGTATCATTCCCCCCCTCTCTAACTATTTCAAAACGGCGCTCTCATGACAAAATAGTGGTCAATATTCAGCCAACTGTGACCTCTCGTTACTGTTCGCGACGGGCACCAATTTTCAGCCGGAAATTAGCAATTAAGTGTGATCCTATATATCTGGGATTCACAAACAATGGTATGAATGGATGAAAAGGGCAACAGTAATACTAGTCTTCAAGCCAGTAGGCGTTTCAATATCAAATTCTATAAAAAAAAAAAGAAAGAAAGAAAAAATGCGATACGAAATAGAAAACTTTGCAGTCATTTTTTTTCAAAGGACACTTGATACGATTTCGCATTGTTCTTTTTTTTTTTTTTTTTTTTTTTAAACGGTCAATAGCGCTTACACATATCTACACACATAAAATGTTATTTACAATGAACTAACGGAAGTTCGTAGTTAAGAATTAGGAAGAGGAGGAGGATGAGAAGAAGAAAGACATGAATAAAAAGAAAAAGAAAAAGAAGAAGAAAGAAGAAAGAGAAGAATTAGTAATAATAATGATAGCAATAAGAAATGGAAGAAAGAGAAGAATTAGTAATAATAATGATAGCAATAAGAAATGGGGGTCTAAGGAGAAGAAGAAAGAGGAGGAGGACGACGAGGAAGGGAAGCATGATGCTGAGGAACCCGCATGTTTTTCTCGGCCGATCGACGCCAGGCTCATGGATCATCATGGGAAAGGCGAATAAGCCTCTCTCGCTCTGTCTCTCTCTCCCTTACCCTCCCCTCCCTCCCTACATTTCATCAATCTCTCTCTCTCTCTTACTTTTTTTCTTTCTCCCTCCCCAACTCTCTCTCTCTCACATTTTCTTTCTCTTACTTTCCCTCTCTCTCTCCTTTTCTCTCTTCCTCCATCTCTACCTCCTCTCTCTCTCATTCTCTCCATCTATTTATCTAATTCTGTCTCCATCCTTTCATTTCCCTTCCCCTCTCTCTCTCAATCTATCTTTTTTCTTTATCTCTGTTCATCCTTCTATGAGGCCACGTAACTAGAATGTGTATTCGTGAAATATTTGTAAAGTATCTATCCACTGAAGTTGACCTGACCTGGAATATATGCGGCCACGTTACTAGAATGTGTATTGGGACATTTTTTTGTATATTGATATATTTGATATGATATATAAACACACTATATAATACCCATAACCTTTCTCCCTCTCTATCTCATTCTCTCTATGAGACGTACTCATGAAAGGTTTTGAGCTAAAGACGGGTAGTTCTTCGTACCTTCATTAGGATATCGGCACCGAATGGATAAGGTGATAGTTACTTACGTAGCGAGTGGCTTCCTGGACGTCTTGCTAGGTGGCGTGTCCCGAGCGGAGAGTGAGTAGTAGTGAGAGTGAGTGAGTGGGCGAGGGCAAGCTAGTTCATCCTATTTACACACTGACCTGGCGGTCGAGCTAATAGCAGGTTACTGGTCGGTATTTTCTTCATACCGCATGGACGCCATATGGAGCACCAAGTGGGTACCATGGATACCACGTGGTGACCAACCTATCGTTAAGTGGCACTTGAAATGCGTCTCCCCCCCTCTCTCTCTCTGTCTCTAGACTTCTTTTTGTGGACTGCAATATTGATATTTTAACAATTAAAGGTTTATAAGAATCTAATTCCTATGGTTCAGATCGCATCCCATTTCGCTTCGTAAAAGATTCACTGCCAGTATTTGTGTTTTACAGCATGATTACTATAACTACTTCCATTGTCACGAACACATTTCCTATCATATAGAAAATATCTTATGTTATTCCCTTACATAAAGGCGGTGGCATCGCTAATGTCAATAACATCGTCCAATCTCTTTGCTACCAATACAAAGAATAAAAAAAAAGAAAAGAAAGAAATTGTAGCCAATCAGCATTTTTGGAGTCAAACAGACCATTGCCTGAAATCCAACATGTATTTCGACTCTTCTCAATATTGAAAGTAAGAGCAAATCACTTCTTTTACTCTTTGACCTATCTAAGGCTTTTGACAGAGTAGTACTTACAAACAAATGTATGAAATTGCATAGATCATCTCTGGTTGCAGGATTATCTTAAGAACAGATTATCTTGCAGGATTATCTTAAAAATAGATTAAAGAACTTTCTTTATGTGGACAGAATCAGTTTTCACCCCATTACGTCATTTTCAAATGATGGTGAAATATGGTTTAATCTGCTAATATGTATTGTCTAAGTTTTGTGATATGTATGATTTTTTTGTTTTTTTTGTTTTTGTTTACTGCATTATGTACTATTGTACATAATATGCTTATTTCATATGACGGATTGATATTGGATGATGTCTGTATAATTTATGTTATAATGTGTAATGTGAATTACTTTATAAATACCACTGTAGAGAATAACCAATGTAGGTTGGAAATTTATTATTATTATTACTATTCTCACTCTCTTTGTCCCAAGGTCAACTGGGCCATTTTTTCTCTTTTCTCTCTTCTATATCCCCCATATACGTGTGCTTATGTGTTTCAAAAGCGCAAGAAATAAAAAGCGGTCTTTATTGGGTATTTTTTTGCACACTCATTCAACATGGTAATTACATTCTTGTCGGTGAACGACGTATTCATCTAATGATTTGATTAAGTGCATTGTCTAGTTTGCCGTAAAATGACTATGAAGAAAGTAATTACGTATGTTTCAATTCTTTCTATGATGCTACTTAATTTTTAATTTCATTTGTGCGTGTAGTATGGGACAGCCGCCACTCTGCGTCCCAACTCCCCCTCGCCCGCTATCAGTCCCTTGGGACAGACGCCAGGTACAAAACTTTCCCTTTCCCTTCTATGCTATAGCCCCTCCACCTCCCTCCTATACCTTAAAAGATACGAGTAGACAAATCATATGTTTTTATTGTTTAATAAGCAAGGCCTCCATGCTGCGACGATAAAACCTTCAGAAAGGCTTGGCAAACCAGCCTAGTCAATCCTGATGCCCCATAAAACCGTTATTCTGAAGACCAAGATACCTTCACAACCGTGTGGTGTAGTTGCATAATCAGAAAAGGTTTATCCGGGTTTGATGAATCGTCGAATTCAAGTTGTGACAGAGTATAATTAGCTATCTTTTCTCTTTCCTTTTCATTTTTTATATTCATAATAACTATATGAAATATAGAAAATGAAATGTGCTTTCTCCTTATGTTATTCATATTAATTAGCTAAATGACCAATTCGAACTTTATTCATTTTCTTTCTACATCATACACATAAGATAAGCTTAAGCAAGTCACTTGCTGACCAAACACAATTAGCCGTAAAAGACTTTCCCAAAACAGAGCTAGAGAACTAGGGTTGCAGTAAGACGTTTCGTTTTGCTGTGAATCTTATCCGAAGGGTCAACTATAGCCCAAATATTCTCGACTCGGATCAATGTCATGATAATCATTCTTCATTTCTTGTATGTTTTTTATTGTACTAGCTTATTATAACGAGAGTACTAACATTAAATGTTGATTTCCGTATAGTATTAATGTTGAGGTATTGTTTAGAAGGAATAATTCCACACGATCTTCATGTAACATCTTTCTCACTCACCCATACATACATTCAATCACTTTCATTTTCAACTAACGGGCTCATTCCTCACTGTAGATGCATCGTCTACCCTTCTCACTCTGCATTATCTCATCACATGCTCCTGCTCACACACACATTTGACACTACGATTGTGTCATTGCATAAAATGAATAAATTCATAGTAATTTGGTGGGACGACACTCCACCCTTTAGTGCCGTAAGTAAAAGTGGATAGTTATTAGAATTATATGTCTTTAAATTCAAAATGTATTCTCTTACTTTTGCATCTTACAATTTTGATTACGAACATACTTGATACTGCGACTGTGTCATGATGTATAATTAATAAATTCAAATGATTCGGTAGGATGACTTAGTGCCACACACAACAATTCCTTGATCGCCCTAAGTTTGTCAGATGATGTTACTATCCTCTCATTTCGCTTAAGCAATCACATCCTTGTGCTAATTACTTCCTCACACACAATGTCTCTCTATACTA
>NW_028234427.1:18214546-18219546 GCF_977035675.1 Penaeus japonicus | reverse complement strand
AGTCACTCTGTTCATATTATACAAACTTTAGGGTTATTTTTTATTTATTTATTTATTTTTTATTTTTTTTTTTTAGCACGAGATAGCAACAGCTGATATTGGTTATAGATTAACTGTGATAAGATTTTTCTTTTGTGTGGTACTACTATTACTGATGACCAAAATGACGTTCACGATAATGGTGAAGATAATGATATTGGTGATAATGATATCGATGGTAATAATGATGCTCATAATGAAGATATTGATAATAAGAGTAATGATGATGACTACGATAATGATAGCGGTAACTAATACTAATGATGACGATGATAATGATAACAATAGTATAAATATAATAACTAATGATGATAATAACACAGATAAGAGTAAAATATCATTATTGTTATTATTGATAATAGTGATGATGATAATGATACTGATGACAATGATGATAATAACAACAAAGTACAATAAAAATGATGGTAATGATAAAAATAGCAACAATAATAACACAAATGATAATGAAAATTGTAGTTAAATAAACACAACAATTATGATAATGATGATACAAAAATAATGACAATGATGATGATACTAATACTCAAAATGGTAGTGGTTATTATTATGGTGATAATAACAATAATAATAAACATATATAATGATGATAATAGAGCAGATAAAGGAATTATGACAAGAAAATTTTAATAACGAAAATGATAACAATAATTATAAACATGAAAATGATAATGATAAGAACAATGGTAATAATGGTAATAAAAATGATAATAATGGAAATAATAAAGATGACAAGAGTAATGGAAATCAAAATCATAATTATGACAATGATTATGAAATGGTGACAAGTATGGAGTAGCGGATGACATGAAGTATGTCAGGGAAATTTCGGGGTAATATATGAATGAATAAATTGCATTGATATATAACACAAATATACTTTAGTTTCACCTCATACCTGTCTACTGTAAAGTAAAGATGTAGTTTCTTTACGATTTGTTCACTTGCATGACGTACCGTGTGCATGGCAATCCACGAAGCGATTTTTGGCGGGAATTTTGAATATTTTCGGGGTACATTTGACTACAAAAACCTAACCCATCAGCGATCCTAATCTTATTTAGGTTTATAGTTAGCCTAGCCAAAGGGGGCTTCCACCTTTGTACCCCTCTCCCCTTGTTTTTATAGCCCTTCGTGCTCCTATCTTCTGGGAATTTTTATTTTGGTTTGTATACATGGTGATTGGCTGGTTCATTAATTACAATATCGCAAACACACACACACGCTTCTTCACGGTACAACAACAGTCTCGAAACTCGCTCGAAAACTCAAACTCGCGCGAAAACTCACTCGGTCGAAAACTCAAACTCGCTCGAAAACTCAAACTCGCGCGAAAACTCAAACTCGCGCGGAAACTCACTCGGTCGAAAACTCAAACTCGCGCGAAAACTCACTCGGTCGAAAACTCAAACTCGCTCGAAAACTCAAACTCGCGCGAAAACTCACTCGGTCGAAAACTCAAACTCGCGCGAAAACTCACTCGGTCGAAAACTCAAACTCGCGCGACAACTCAAACTCGCTCGAAAACTCACTCGGTTGAAAACTCAAACTCGCTCGAAGACTCAAACTCGCGCGAAAACTCACTCGGTCGAAAACTCAAACTCGCGCGAAAACTCACTCGGTCGAAAACTCAAACTCGCGCGAAAACTCACTCGGTCGAAAACTCAAACTCGCTCGAAAACTCAAACTCGCGCGAAAACTCACTCGGTCGAAAACTCAAACTCGCTCGAAAACTCAAACTCGCGCGAAAACTCACTCGGTCGAAAACTCAAACTCGCGCGAAAACTCACTCGGTCGAAAACTCAAACTCGCTCGAAAACTCAAACTCGCGCGAAAACTCACTCGGTCGAAAACTCAAACTCGCTCGAAAACTCAAACTCGCTCGAAAACTCAAACTCGCGCGAAAACTCACTCGGTCGAAAACTCAAACTCGCTCGAAAACTCAAACTCGCGCGAAAACTCACTCGGTCGAAAACTCAAACTCGCTCGAAAACTCAAACTCGCTCGAAAACTCAAACTCGCGCGAAAACTCACTCGGTCGAAAACTCAAACTCGCGTGAAAACTCACTCGGTCGAAAACTCAAACTCGCCCGAAAACTCACTCGGTCGAAAACTCAAACTCGCTCAAAAACTCAAACTCGCGCGAAAACTCACTCGGTCGAAAACTCAAACTCGCGTGAAAACTCACTCGGTCGAAAACTCAAACTCGCTCAAAAACTCAAACTCGCGCGAAAACTCACTCGGTCGAAAACTCAAACTCGCGCGAAAACTCACTCAGTCGAAAACTCAAACTCGCGCGAAAACTCACTCGGTCGAAAACTCAAACTCGCTCGAAACTCAAACTTGCGCGAAAACTCACTCGGTCGAAAACTCAAACTCGCTCGAAAACTCAAACTCGCTCGAAAACTCAAACTCGCGCGAAAAGTCTCTCGGTCGAAAACTCAAACTCGCGCGAAAACTCTCTCGGTCGAAAACTCAAACTCGCTCGAAAACTCAAACTCGCGCGAAAACTCACTCGGTCGAAAACTCAAACTAGCTCGAAAACTCAAACTCGCGCGAAAACTCACTCGGTCGAAAACTCAAACTCGCTCGAAAACTCAAACTCGCTCGAAAACTCAAACTCGCGCGAAAACTCACTCGGTCGGAAACTCAAACTCGCGCGAAAACTCACTCGGTCGAAAACTCAAACTCGCTCGAAAACTCAAACTCGCTCGAAAACTCAAACTCGCGCGAAAACTCACTCGGTCGGAAACTCAAACTCGCGCGAAAACTCACTCGGTCGAAAACTCAAACTCGCTCGAAAACTCAAACTCGCGCGAAAACTCACTCGGTCGAAAACTCAAACTCGCTCGAAAACTCAAACTCGCGCGAAAACTCACTCGGTCGAAAACTCAAACTCGCGCGAAAACTCAAACTCGCGCGAAAACTCACTCGGTCGAAAACTCAAACTCGGTCGAAAACTCAAACTCGCGCGAAAACTCACTCGGTCGAAAACTCAAACTCGCTCGAAAACTCACTCGGTCGAAAACACAAATTCGCGCGAAAACTCAAACTCGCGCGAAAACTCACTCGGTCGAAAACTCAAACTCGCTCGAAAACTCACTCGGTCGAAAACTCAAACTCGCTCGAAAAGTCAAACTCGCGCGAAAACTCACTTGGTCGAAAACTCAAACTCGCGCGACAACTCAAACTCGCGCGAAAACTCACTCGGTCGAAAACTCAAACTCGCGCGAAAACTCACTCAGTCGAAAACTCAAACTCGCGCGAAAACTCACTCAGTCGAAAACTCAAACTCGCTCGAAAAGTCAAACTCGCGCGAAAACTCAAACTCGGTCGAAAAATCAAACTCGGTCGAAAACTCAAACTCGCGCGAAAACTCACTCAGTCGAAAACTCAAACTCGCGCGAAAACTCACTCAGTCGAAAACTCAAACTTGGTCGAAAACTTAAACTCGCTCGAAAAGTCAAACTCGCGCGAAAACTCACTCGGTCGAAAACTCAAACTCGCGCGACAACTCAAACTCGCGCGAAAACTCACTCGGTCGAAAACTCAAACTCGGTCGAAAAATCAAACTCGGTCGAAAACTCAAACTCGCGCGAAAACTCACTCGGTCGAAAACTCAAACTCGCGCGAAAACTCACTCGGTCGAAAACTCAAACTCGGTCGAAAACTCAAACTCGCGCGAAAACTCACTCGGTCGAAAACTCAAACTCGCGCGAAAACTCACTCGGTCGAAAACTCAAACTCGCGCGAAAACTCACTCGGTCGAAAACTCAAACTCGCGCGAAAACTCACTCGGTCGAAAACTCAAACTCGCTCGAAAACTCAAACTCGCTCGAAAACTCACTCGGTCGAAAACTCAAACTCGCTCGAAAACTCAAACTCGCTCGAAAACTCAAACTCGCTCGAAAAGTCAAACTCGCGCGAAAACTCACTCGGTCGAAAACTCAAACTCGCTCGAAAACTCAAACTCGCTCGAAAACTCACTCGGTCGAAAACTCAAACTCGCTCGAAAACTCAAACTCGCTCGAAAACTCACTCGGTCGAAAACTCAAACTCGCTCGAAAACTCAAACTCGCTCGAAAACTCAAACTCGCTCGAAAACTCAAACTCGCGCGAAAACTCACTCGGTCGAAAACTGAAACTCGGTCGAAAACTCAAACTCGCTCGAAAACTCGCTCGGTCGAAAACTGAAACTCGCTCGAAAACTCAAACTCGCGCGAAAACTCACTCGGTCGAAAACTCAAACTCGCGCGAAAACTCACTCGGTCGAAAACTCAAACTCGCTCGAAAACTCAAACTCGCTCGAAAACTCACTCGGTCGAAAACTGAAACTCGCTCGAAAACTCACTCGGTCGAAAACTCAAACTCGCTCGAAAACTCAAACTCGCTCGAAAACTCACTCGGTCGAAAACTGAAACTCGCTCGAAAACTCACTCGGTCGAAAACTGAAACTCGCTCGAAAACTCACTCGTTCAAAAACTCAAACTCGCTCGAAAACTCACTCGGTCGAAAACTGAAACTCGCTCGAAAACTCACTCGGTCGAAAACTCAAACTCGCTCGAAAACTCACTCGGTCGAAAACTGAAACTCGCTCGAAAACTCACTCGGTCGAAAACTCAAACTCGCTCGAAAACTCACTCGGTCGAAAACTCAAACTCGCGCGAAAACTCAAACTCGCTCGAAAACCCAAACTCGCTCGAAAACTTAAACTCTCGCATTCACTAACAGTAAGGAAAATAAAAACGCTATAATTGGCTAGTCGATCTAAGAGTAGCTCTCATTGGCTGTAGAACTAAACATCGTATTTTTTCGATGAATGGCGTCCTTTTCAAGTAAGTGCACTTCAAGTAGAACAAAAATATATTAGTCGATAAAGGTCTGAGGGCCTGACCTGTAACGAGTGTCCTCCCCTACTATTTAAGCCCAGATTGTGGGCGTAG
>NW_028234427.1:18167046-18172046 GCF_977035675.1 Penaeus japonicus | reverse complement strand
GTGCATATCGAGGAATCTGCATTCTGCTCAAGATGACAGTTGGCCCATTCCTAGGCATATCTCTCCTTTTTAATCTTTTCGGGGCATATAGAGCTTCTGTGTCTGCGCAATATCTGCAACAAAACATGTCACGAAAACATGATTGTGGCCCTTGATCCCATTTGTAACGAATTTAACAAACGGTGCACTTGAGGGCCTCTGGACTGCTTGCCTCTCGAACAAGGCCATTCTTTTTGTCATCATTCCGTTAATTGTAACACGTTTAACATATATGTTTTTCATTAGTTTCTATAATTCCATTTGCTACGGTTTCTCTTAGAACCTTGGTCTTTTTCCGATATTTTTAAATCGAACTTCTCCTGCTCCTCCTGCCGTTATATATATATATATATATATATATATATATATATATATATATATATATATATATATATATATATATATATATATATACATACACTGTATATACATACATACATACATATATATATATATATATATATATATATATATATGTATATATATATATATATATATATATATATATATATATATATATATATATATATATATATTCATATATATATACACATACACTCTCTCTCTCTTTGTTTATATCTGTATATATATATGTATATATATATATATATATATATATATATATATATATATATATATATATATATATATATACACACACATCTCTCTCTCTCTCTCTGCATATATATATATATATATATATATATATATATATATATATATATATATATATATATATATATATATATATATACACACACACATCTCTCTCTCTCTCTATATATATATATATATATATATATATATATATATATGTATATATATATATATATATATATATATATATATATATAGACATATATACAACCACTTATAAAATAAAGTTGATACCATATATCTTTATTAATATTAAGTTGCAGACGCAAATTTATCCTCTTGGAGAAACACCGAGCACATAAGGTGAACAAAGCAAGGAATATTTCGGTTATACAGCCACAAATACGGGAAGATTGTGCAAATTATTATTCTTACAATCACACACACATACATTCACTCAAAGAAGCTAAGAAATGTTGCATATGTTGCAGCGATACTTTAGTTAACAATTATATATCGACCGAACTCTTTACAAGGTGCTCACACGGGTATAATTTTCCCACAAACTACGTTGTGCAATCTTCACGCATTTATCGTTAACGCTGGTTTTGGAAATCAGTGCTGGAATAGGACTTATAAAATATTGTTTGACGAGCGCGTATCCAAACGAAACCGTAAACAAAGGAAGAGGAGGACAAATGAATATTTATATATTTGCATTATTTCCATAACGTTTTTGATAAATGTTTAACCAACAAGTTCTAAGTGTTCAGCCCTACTACAGCATGCATATCATATATATGAAAAATTATTCATTGATATTTGTAGTGTCGATATTAAAGACCTTTGAATCGTTCTCCTGTACACGTGCTTATAGCTACAAATTGCAAATTGGACACATTTTTGTAATGTGGAGAAAATAGAGGACACTTTGTCCCGAATGATGAAAAAAAAAAAAAAAAAAAAACACGCATACTCACCAGATCATATGAAGGTGTTTGCGTAGTGTAGAGCAGCCACAGCATGAGGAAGAACGCCCACCCACCCGACGCCAACACTACCCACGTGCATCTACGACCTGAAATCCTCATCTGCACCAGATTCCGAAGTCGTCTCCCTCTACTCATTTGCTGATGAGGATATAATTAACTACGACAAAGATGAGGCCATCTCGCCTCTATGTAAAAAAAAAGAAAAAGAAAAAATCGTCACGGTTGGAGAAACCCAAACATCATTGAGAGTTCGATCCAATTTTCGAATCCACACACGATAAATGATCAGGAAGAGAAAAGTACCGGAGTTGTGATGGGATCATGGCTCCATTCAGCCTTGTGTCATGTGAGTCTTCGATTTCATGAACTACAAGAGCCTCGGGGACAGACAAATAACACACGAACGTGATGCTAAAGGAGAAAGAACCATTCTTGGGTTCTCTCAACGGCACACGGACTGACACTGACACGGACGCTGACTGGGTACCAGGACTTTCCACTGATTCGGGGCGCTTATCGGTAACCACACAATTTGACCGCGAAGATAAGGGCTTTGTTTCATCACTCGGTTGATAAGAACTCACGTAGTCAAGCGTGCACATGCTTTCTTCACATTAGCGTGTTTATGGGAATAAACTGTAAAGGTTTGCCTTGCATCCGCACACACACACAGATACACATGCAAAGCAACCTCTTTACAGTTTATTTCTGTAGAGGTGTATATATATATATGTATATATATATATATATATATATATACATATATATATACATACTCACACATGCATATATATGTATACATATATGTATATATCTATCTACCTATATATATGTATATACATGTATATATATATATATATATATATATATATATATATATGTATATATACATACATATATATATATATGTACACACACACACACACACTCGTATATATATCATCATCGTCAGCCTGTATCATTCCACTGCAGGACGTAGGCCTCTCAATCTTTTCCAGTCATTCCGGTCTTGTGTCCTCTGTTTCCAGTTTACTTCTGCGAAATTTCATCCCGCCATCTTGTCATTGGTCTTGCCCTTGGTCTCTTTGTGTCACGTATTTCCCATTCTGTTGTTTTCTTTGTTCACCTGTTGTCTTGTCTCCGATATATATGTCCAGCCCACTGCCACTTTTTCTTCTTAATTCTCATAAGTATATCCTCTACTTTTGTTTGTTGCCTGATCCATGTGGCTTTTCCTGTCTCTTAAGCTAACTCCTGGCATAAGCCTTTCCATTCTTCTTTGAGCACTTACTAATTTCCTCCAGAGTACTTTGGTCGCAGTCCATGTTTCTGACCCATATGTTATGACGGGGAGGACACATTGGCAAAAAACTTTTCTCTTTAGACATAGTGGCAGACGACCTCGTAATATGTTACTATGTGTACCAAAGGCACTCCAACCTAGCCTAATTCGCCGCTTTATTTCGGCTTCGCAGAATGAATTCATCTGGATGAGTTGCCCTAGGTATACATACTCGCTTACTGTTTCTTGAACCTCGCCCTGAATTTTAATCGCTTAGTAATTGTTGTAATTCATTTACTGACTCGCCAAAAAAACAAAAAAAACAATGTCATCTGCAAATCTTAGATTGCTTGAGTGTTCATCCCCAATTTTAATCCCTTTCTCCTTCCAATCTAACTTCTTGAATACTTCCTCTAAGCAAGCTGTAAACAGCTTCGGTGAGATGGTGTCGCCTTGCCTAACACTCTTTATTATTGGTATTTTATTGGTTTATGCGTGCATTTTGATGGTCGCTGTACCATCTATATATATATATCCTCTAATAATCTACAATATATTTCCTCTACTCCTTATTTACGAATTGCATCTAGTACTGTAGCTATCTGTACCGAGTCGAATGCCTTTTCGTAATCTGTGAATGCCATACACAGGGGCTTCCTATGTAGAATTTGCTGAAGCTCGATTCCTTAGAATTATGAATACATTCTTCGAAAAGAGACCTGGGAGGAAATGAACATGGAAATCGCCTTTCAGGATTATAAAATAGACTTCATAATCACCAACAGCCGCGACATTGTACAAGACGTAAGTGTTATCAATAAAGTAAATGTCGATAGCGACCATAGACTGGTCAGAAGTCGAGTTAAATTACAGCTAAGAAGGGAACGAAATAAGCTCATACAGAAGCCTCTCGTTAATCTAATTAACATTATGAATAGGGCGACGGAATTCAATATGAACAACCGAAACAGATACTCAGCTTTCGAAGAAAATCTTGACATAGACCAAGTGAACGACCAATTCAGTGAGATATTAATGGAAGCTGCACTTGAAATAGGCAGCAAAGAACGGAAAAGGAAAATTCGGTAAGCTTTCGGCAGAGACAAAAAAAGCTTATGAAACAGCGTAGGTACATGAAAATAACATCAATCAGAGATAAATGGAACCAGCAGAGCTGACTAAGACCATAAACAAGAAAAAGAAAAAAGATGTACGCAAATTCAACATACGAAAAATAAATGAAGCTCTACTTTCAGGCACCAGCCTTCAGGCAACAAAGAGGAGACTCTGAATAGGGAAAAAACAGATGTATGCAGTAAAGAAATTCAATGGAGAAGTGACATACAATAAAAATTAAATTATCAGAATAATAGAAGACTTCTACCGTAACTTTTACCACCCAAACGATCAACCACGTACAGAGACAAACACGACAATTGGAGACGTCCCAAACATTGCGGTAGAGGAAGTAAAAAGGGCATTAAAAGGCATGAAAAGAGGAAAATCACCAGAAGAAGATGGCATTAGTGTAGATCTTATTCAAGATGCAGGAGAGATTGCGGCAGTAAAACTGGGTATTTTTTAAACAAATGTCTCCGAAATCATGGAAAAACGCAATAATATTTTTAATACACAAAAAGGGGGACACAAAGACTTAAAGAATTACCGACCTATAAGCCTCCTTTCAGTAATCTATAAACTGTTCACAAAAATCATCACCGATATATTAGATTCGAAACAACCCAGGGAACAGGCAAGCTTCCGCAGCGGGTATATATATATATAAATATATATATATATATATATATATATATATATATATATATATATATATATTATGATACATATATATATATATATATATATATATATATATATTTATATATATATATATATATATATATATATATATAACTATATATATATTATATATAATATATATATATATATATATATATTATATATATATATATATATATATATATATATATATATATTAATATATATTATATATATATTATATATATATATATTATATATATATATATATATATATATATATATATATATATATATTATATATATAAATA
>NW_028234427.1:18144546-18147046 GCF_977035675.1 Penaeus japonicus | reverse complement strand
AATGGACGTAAACATTTCCATCCGATAATAAAAAACGAAAATGACAATAATCAACAGGCGCGGCATTGTACAAGACGTAAGTGTTATCAATAATGTAGGTGGCGATCATAGACTGGTGAGAACTCAAGTTAAATTACAGCTGAGGAGGGAACAGAACATGCTCACACTCACACTCACACATACACACACACACACACACACACACACACACACAAAAAAAAAAAAAAAAAAAAAAAAAAAAAAAAAAAAAAAAAAATTAAGAAACGGCTTAGGGACATGAAAATAACAGCAATCAGGGCCAAACAGAATCAATAGAACAAAGACGACAAACAAGAAGAAGAAAGATGATGTGCGTAAATTTAACATACGAAAAATAGATGAAGCTGTACTTTTGGGCACCAGCGTTGAGCAACAAAGAGGAGACTCGGAATAGGGAAAAACAAATCATGTAGTTAAGAAATCAAATGGAAAAGAGGCATACAATAAAAATGAAATGATCAAAGTAGTCAGACATCTGTTGCGACTTACACCACACAAACGATCAACCATGAACGGAGGCACCCACAACTATTGGAGACGTTACAAACATTACGGTAGAGGAAATAAAAAGGGCATTAAATGAATTGAAAAGAGGAAAAACACCAGAAGATGGCATTAGTATAGATCTTATTCAAGATGCAGTAGAGATTGCGGCAGTAAAACTAGCCAATCTTTTTATCAAATGATTAAGTAACGGTAAAACCCCGAAATTCTGGAAAAACGCAATAATAATTTTAATACTCAAAAAGGGGGACACAAAAGACCTGCTGAATTACCGACCTGTAACATCTTTTCAATGATCTATAAAATGAGAGATATCAAACGAATACAAGAAGCCTCTCTGTATGACATTCGCAGATTACGAAAAGCCATTCGGCTCGGTACAGATAGCGGCAGTGCTAGATTCAATTCGTAAACAAGGAGTAGAGGAAATATATTGTAGATTATTAGAGGATGTATGTATAGACGGTATAGCGACAATTACAATCCACACAGAAACCAATAAAAAAAAGATAAAAAATAAATAAAAAAGAACAATAAAAATGTGTAAGGCAGGACGACACCATCTCACCAAAGCTGTTTACAGCTTGCCTAGAGGAAATATTCAAGAAGATACATTAGAAGAATAAAGGGATTAAAATAGGGAAGGAACACTTAAGTAATCTAAGATTTGCAAACAACATATTTTTCGGCAAGGCACCAAATTAATTATAACAATTACTAAGCAATTTGAATAGGGAAAGTGTGAAGATTGACTAAAGTCACGTTCAAAGGTCGACCCCAGTTGAGCAAATACAGGGCGAAGCCGAGATAAAACGACGAATTAGGCTAGATTGGAGTGCCTTCGGTACACAAAGTAATATATAACGAGGTCGTCTGCCATTATATCTAAAAGAGACAGGTTTTTAACTGTGTCCTCCCAGTCATACGACCAAAGTACTTGAGAGGAAATTAGTAAGTGGTCAAAGAGGAATGGAAGGGATCATGATAGGAGTTAGTTAAGAGACAGAAAAGGAGCTACATGGATCATGTAACAGACAAAAGTAGAGATTATACTTA
Source organism: Penaeus japonicus (assembly GCF_977035675.1). Taxonomy (NCBI): domain Eukaryota; kingdom Metazoa; phylum Arthropoda; class Malacostraca; order Decapoda; family Penaeidae; genus Penaeus; species Penaeus japonicus. The sequence goes on along the minus strand of NW_028234427.1, from coordinate 18,145,447 downwards.
AGAGCATTAAAAAGTGGCAGTTGGCAGCTCATGTATATCGGAGACAGGACAACAGGTGGTCGAAGAAAACAACAAAGTGGAAAATACATGACAAAAAGACCAAGGGCAAGACCAGTGACAAGATGGTGTAATGAAAAAGCGAATTTTGTAGGAGTAAGCTGGAAAAGATTGATAGAGGCCTATGACCTGCATTGGAATGAAACAGGCTGACAAATGATGATATATATGCATGTATATATATATATATATATATATATATATATATATATATATATAGAGAGAGAGAGAGAGAGAGACAAGGGAGAGGAGAGGAGAGAGGAGAGAGAGGAAAAGAGAGAGAGTAGTGAGGGAAGGAGAGAAGAGAGAGAGGGAAAGAGAGTGAAAAGAGAGAGGGTTGAGGGAAACCAATGAATGATATCTTGAACCTATATGTAATGAACACATATATCTATACATATATGTATATATACATATATATGTGTGTATATATGTAAATTTATATATAGATATATATATATATATATGTCATATATATGAAATTTAATGTATAGTCACATTCAGATATATGAATATATTCAAACATACTTACATACATTCATTACACACACACATTATACAGTATATATAAATATATATTATTAATATATTATATATATATCTAAATATATATATATATATATATATATATATATATGTGTGTGTGTGTGTGTGTGTGTGTGTGTGTGTGTGTATACGTGTATGTATATCTACTGTACATTCGTTACTCGAATTCTTTCCATATTACCTCTGATAAAAAAAGGAAAAGGATAAAAAAAAAAAAAAAAATCACGTAAAAGCTCCCCGGAAGCCACTCTCCTGCGTGAAGACAGCTCAAGCGGCCAAAGCTGCTTCATTGTGACAC
>NW_028234427.1:18131464-18136464 GCF_977035675.1 Penaeus japonicus | reverse complement strand
TAATAGATAGCTAGACATGTAAATAGATAGATAGATAGAGAGAAAGAGGTGGATAGATAGAGAGAAAGAGGTGGATAGATAGACAGATTATTTGTGGTCAGAACCTAGGGTCTGTATTGTACCCAAGGAAGCCATTACGAGTTCATAATCTTTATGAAGGCACCATGTGGCAGAGACGCTTTTTTATTTTTTGTCTACCCACTTACTTGGACATTTCTTAAATGATTTACACTTGTTCACTTCCCCAAAATGTCTATCTGTCTACATATCAGTCTTTTTCCCTTTCTATCTCTCTTTCCCTTTCTCCCTCCTCCTTTAACCCTGGTGCTCCCCTTCCGGTTCTCCCGTCTCTCTCTCTCTCTCTCTCTCTCTCTTTCTCCCTCTCCCTCTCTCTCTCTCTCTCTCTCTCTCTCTCTCTCTCTCTCTCTCTCTCTCTCTCTTTCTCCCTCTCCCCCTCTCTCTCTCTCTCTCTCTCTCTCCCTCTCTCTCTCTCTCTCTCTCTCTCTCGCATTCCCGAAGGATGACTATCTCGTATAATCCATGGAATATGAGGGTCCTGGATACTCATGGCCCCGAGTTGTCCCATGAGTATCAAATGATGTCCTGTGGGGACATTGCGCTGCCTTGACCTGTTTTGCTTTTCTTTTCTTTCCTTTCCTTCCTTTCCTTCATGTTCCTTTCTTCATTTTGTTTAATTTTCTGTGCTTTTATATTAATTCATTGTATATAATTTATCAATAAAAGTCGATCGCATAAAGATACGTCATATCAAGAAATGACGTAGTTATGCCTTTCGTGTTTTGGAATAAAGACGTAAGAGCGTTCGCCGTATAAAGGTAAAGAATGTTATGTAAAACAAGAAGACATGATTATGCTTATCCTTTCTTAAGTATAAACGAAATAATAATAGAATACATGTAAAAGTACTGCATCTAAACTTTTATACGGATATAGTCCATCATATAAAGTAACGCTGATCACTGGTAATGCGGATGATGTTGTGGTATAACTCTTAGACGGAAATTAAATCCATAAAGGGAATTAAGGCCAAGTAATATTACCCAGGGGATATAAGTCTCTGTATCTAAACGGTAATGAACAACACGACTGTTTATGGTAAATAACAAACCAACTTTCCAATTCTACGCAATAATACTAATTGAAATGTTTTCTGATATATCTTCGCTCAACAGTCTGACAACCACCAGATAGAACTAGAGAAGAAAGAAACCCTATATATAGCACCAGTTTTAACAACACCTGCGATACGCGTCGAACGATAAAGCATTTCAAATGATTTCATAATAGTCCTAAATGTGTATCATAAGAAGCAAGGGAATACGGTTAAAGAATCGACTTCCTGTTGCGACACTGCTAGACCAAGACGCAAGCAGATTCTATTAGCGTCGAAAGTGTTACGGAAATATTCAGCGCGACGGAAAGGCCGGCAAGGAGAAAGGAACAAAGTCTTATTGAGTCTGCTATTGGCACTAAAGAATCCAGCAAATATGCAAAAGTTTGAGGGATTGAATCGAAATGCGACGTGCTGGCGCATGCTTCCGGCGAAGTTTAATGAGGACCTGTTTTCTGCATTGGCGAGCATGCTCCGTGCACGGAACGGGAAAATACATGGATGCTCACACACACAGACAGGCTCAGGTCTGAATTCATGTGCGTATTTGCATACATACACGTGAATACATACACACATACGTTACACACACGCATAAACTCTTACACTGTGTCCGACAGTCATCGTCAGCTGTTCTCCTCCGCCGTCAAATCTTATCCGGAAATTCCACTTCCGGCTCAAGATAAGAGAACGATAAAGCCGAAAGACAGAATAAATAGAGAATGGAAACAAAGGAAGAGAGAGAGAGAGAGAGAATGAGAGAGAGAGAGAGAGAGAAAGAGGGAGAGAGAGAGAGAGAGAGAGAGAGAGAGAGAGAGAGAACGGAGAAGAGGGGCGGGGATAGACATGGGATGCGAGGGAGGGAGGGAGGGAGGGAGAAATAGAGAGAGAGAGAGAGATGAAGGGGTGGAGGAACGGAGAAGGGGGGCGGGGATAGACGTGGGATGCGAGAGAGGGAGGGAGGGAGGGAGAAAGAGAGAGAGAGAGAGAGAGAGAGAGAGAGAGATGAAAAGGCACATTGCCTTCACGAAAACTGCTGAACAGTGATCAATGAAGATTAATGTGTGTATATTCATAAATATAAATACAAGCAGCAGAAACAGAATCCTTCTCAAGAAAGGTTAAAACATCCCATAAAAAGAGAGCAGGCGTCGGAGGCGAGGTCATTCGAAATCGCATTCCCTCCCAAACGTGTTGCCACTTTCCGCAGGCTGAGCTTCCAGTGCCTTACATATGACGACGCCATCAAGTGCCACGAAACACCAATTCAGCTTCTTAGTCGTGCTTTTGATTCTCTTTTTTTTAAAGAGAAGAGGAGAGGGAGGAAGATAAGAGGAGAGGGAGGAAGAGAAGAGGAGAGAGAGGAAGATAAGAAGAAAGGGAGGAAGAGAAGAAGAGAGAGAGGAAGAGAAGAAGAGAGAGAGGAAGAGAAGAGGAGAGAGAGGAAGATAATTAGAGAGAGAGGAAGAGAAGAAGAGAGAGAGGAAGAGAAGAAGAGAGAGAGGAAGAGAAGAGGAGAGAGAGGAAGATAAGAAGAGAGAGATGAAGATAAGAAGAAAGGGAGGAAGAGAAGAAGAGAGAGAGGAAGAGAAGAAGAGAGAGAGGAAGAGAAGAGGAGAGAGAGGAAGATAAGAAGAGAGAGATGAAGATAAGAAGAAAGGGAGGAAGAGAAGAAGAGAGAGAGGAAGAGAAGAAGAGAGAGAGGAAGAGAAGAGGAGAGAGAGGAAGAGAAGAAGAGAGAGAGGAAGAGAAGAAGAGAGAGAGGAAGAGAAGAGGAGAGAGAGAAGAAGAGAAGAAGAGAGAGAGGAAGATAAGAAGAAAGGGAGGAAGAGAAGAAGAGAGAGAGGAAGAGAAGAAGAGAGAGAGGAAGAGAAGAGTAGAGAGAGGAAGAGAAGAAGAGAGAGATGAAGATAAGAAGAAAAGGAGGAAGAGAAGAAGAGAGAAAGGAAGAGAAGAGGAGAGAGAGGAAGAGAAGAAGAGAGAGAGGAAGAGAAGAGGAGAGAGAGGAAGAGAAAAAGAGAGAGAGGAAGAGAAGAAGAGAGAGAGGAAGAGAAGAGGAGAGAGAGGAAGAGATGAGGAGAGAGAGAGAAAGAGAAGAAGAGAGAAAAATAAGAAGAAAGATAGGAAGAGAAGAGGAGAGGAAGAGAAGAAGAGAGAGAGAGGAAGAGAAGAAGAGAGAGAGAGGAAGAGAAGAAGAGAGAGAGGAAGAGAAGAAGAGAGAGGGAGAGGAAGAGAAGAAGAGAGAGGAAGAGAAGAAGAGAGAGATGAAGATAAGAAGAAAGAGAGGAAAAGAAGAGGAGAGGAAGAGAAGAAGAGAGAGAGGAAGAGAAGAGGAGAGAGAGGAAGAGAAGAAGAGAGAGAGGAAGATAATTAGAGAGAGAGGAAGAGAATAAGAGAGAGAGGAAGAGAAGAAGAGAGAGAGGAAGAGAAGAGGAGAGAAAGGAAGAGAAGAAGAGAGAGAGGAAGAGAAGAAGAGAGAGAGGAAGAGAAGAGGAGAGAGAAGAAGAGAGAGAGGAAGATAAGAAGAAAGAGAGGAAGAGAAGAGGAGAGGAAGAGAAGAAGAGAGAGAGGGAGAGAAGAAGAGAGAGAGTAAGAGAAGATGAGAGAGAGGAAGAGAAAAAAGAGAGGAAGAGAAGAGGAGAGAGAGGAAGAGAAAAAGAATGAGAGGAAGATAAGAGGAAAGAGAGAGGAAGAAAAGTAGAGTGAGAGCAAGAGAAGAAGAAATAGAGGAAGAGAAAAGGAGAGAGAGGTAGAGAAGAGAGAGAGGAAGAGAAGACGAGAGAGAGGAAGAGAATAAGAGAGAGAGAGGAAGAGAATAATAGAGAGAGGAAAAGAGAGAGGAAGAGAAGAAGAGAGAGACGAAGAGAAGAAGAAGAGAGAGAGGAAGAGAATAAGAGAGAGAGAAGAGAGAGAGGAAGAGAATAAGAGAGAGAGAAGAGAGAGGGGACAAGAAGAAGAGAGAGACGAAGATAAGAAGAGAGAGAGGAAGAGAAGAGGAGAGAGAGGAAGAGAAGAAGAGAGAGAGGAAGAGAATAAGAGAGAGAGGAAGAGAATAAGAGAGAGAGGAAGAGAAGAAGAGATAGAGGAAGATAAGAAGAAAGAAAGGAAGAGAAGAGGAGAGAGAGGAAGAGAAGAAGTGAGAGAGAGGAAGAGAAGAAGAGAGAGAGGAAGAAGAGAGGAGAGAGAGGTAGAGGAGAAGAGAGAGAGGAAGAGGAGACGAGAGAGAGGTAGAGAAGAAGAGAGAGAGAAAAAGAAGAAGAGAAAGAGGAAGAGGAGAAGAGAGAGACGAAGATAAGAAGAGAGAGAGGAAGAGAAGAGGAGAGAGAGGAAGAGAAGAAGAGAGAGAGACAGAGAAGGAGAGAGAGAGGAAGATAAGACTAGAGAGAGGAAGAGGAGAAGAGAGAGAGGAAGATAAGAAGAGAGAGAAGAAGAGAAGAGGAGAGAGAGGAAGATAAGACTAAAGAGAGGAAGAGGAGAAGACAGAGAGGAAGATAAGAAGAGAGAGAGGAAGAGAAGAGGAGAGAGAAGAAGAGTGAGAGGAAGAGACGAGGAGAGAGAGGAATAGAAGAGGAGAGAGAGGAAGATAAGAAGAGAGAGAGGAAGAGAAGAGGAGAGAGAGGAAAAGAAGAGGAGAGAAAGGAAGAGAAGAAAATAGATAAGAAGAGAGAGAGTAAGATAAGAAGAGAGAGAGTAAGAGAAGAAGAGAGAGAGTAAGAGAAGAAGAGAGAGACGAAGAGAAGAAGAGAGAGAGGAAGATAAGAAGAGAGAGAGGAAGAGAAGAAAAGCAGGGATTTGCAGAGTACTTTTTTTAAGAGGGTAGTCTAGATTGGCTGAAGTTGCCCTTTTTAACTTTCTTAACAACACACTT
>NW_028234427.1:18096464-18098964 GCF_977035675.1 Penaeus japonicus | reverse complement strand
CCATTGTCTTGACTGGGTAATCATATTTAAGAGGTGTGTGGCCTGGTACCCCCACCAGTCGGCCTTGTGCACGGTGGAGGGAGTAGCTTTAGTCCGGAGGTACCATTAATCTCCAATAACACGTTTGAGTTAGTCTCGCATGTTATTAGGAGATCTTTGTATCCACCGATCTATCTCACGACCTTCCGGTCTACTCATGTGAGAATGGGCATTTGTTTATATACGTGAAGGGCCTACGCAACAATGCATGTTTGCATGTTTATGCGCGCTCCCGTGCCCGCACTTATATTCGTTACTATATATAGTTATGCAGAATATACAGCGTAGACGCCTTTTTATACAAATAAGCAATAATGCACATACTCCAAGCGTTTGTATATATATATATATATATATATATATATATATATATATATATATATATATATATATACAGGGACACACGCACACACACTATATATATATATATATATATATATATATATAATATATATATATATATATATATATATATATATATACAAGGACACACGCACACACACACACTATATATATATAATATATATATATATATATATATATATGTCTACATATATTTTTATATACGTATATATATATATATATATATATATATATATATATATATATATATATACGTATATATATAAATATATATATACATATATATATGTACGTATATATATATATATATATATATATATATTATATATATATATATATACGTATATATATATATATATATATATATATTATATAGATATATATATACATACATATATATATATGATATATATATATATATATAATATATATATATATATATTATATATATTGAATATATATATTCAAATAAAAAATATATACATATATATATATACATATATATATGTATATTTATACATATATATTTATATATAATATATATATATATATATATATATATTATATATATATATATATTTATATGTGTATATATACATATATATATATATAAATATATACATATATGTATATATATATATATATATATATATATATATATATATATGTATATATATATATATATATATATAGATAGATAGATATATGTATATATAGGTATATATATATATACGTAAATATATATAAATATGTGCATTTAGTTAGGCAGTTGTTGAAACGGAAAATGAATATGATTAATTTGTTGTCCATGTCATTTGTAATCAAAACGGATTATCCGTAATAACAAAACATAAGTGTCTTTATTAAATAGCACCCGATAATAGTATACTAGTTTCAATTAATTCATTAGCTAGTGTTATGATATTGTTTGTTTTAAAAGTAGACACATGCAAACACCTTTATATATTTGTATATTTATACACACACACACACACACACACACACACACCGACATATATATATATATATATATATATATATATATATATATATATATATATATATATACTTCAATAGGAAACTAGTGACATAACAATATAAGTGTTTGATTAGCAATTTCACCAGTGACCCTACAAACAATCCCATTAAACCGATTAAGTTAATGCGTATACACTGAATATCTCTGATTTCCTCTAATTTCGGGCCCTTATTAATTAGGCAAACAAACATGATTAACAAAACGCTTTGAATTAGTTGTACAGCAGTAGACAATTGCAAGTAGTATTCGGTGTAAAATATTTGATTGTCCTTAATTGTCATTAACGTCCTTAAAAGAGGGAGGATTGACCTTTCTACACTCCCAGTAATACTCACGTATAATTAAATATTCCCTGAACGACGTTAGTGACTCTCTCCCTCTCTCTCTCACAGGTTTTACATCATGATTTAATTTCATTCTTATCATCTGTGTAAGGTTCATCTGATCTCTTTGAATGTTGTTTCATTATCTATATTAGCATTATGTATATTATATTGTATGAATTGTCAATATGCTAATTGATTATAAAATATATTCAAGGATGGGGTCAACGATACACTAGTTTTCCTTTTTAACTATACTTTGCATAGATAACACGTATCAAATGTACAAGCTGGGAATACATTCACCTACGTAAACATAAGAGAGTAAAAAGACCACCAACCTGTTAATTTGTGAGAATAGAAAGATAACACCCACAAGTACGTGATGTCCGATACCAACAAACCCGCCAATGAGAAGACCTGGCACTTTGTTTTAGTAAACAATAGGACCAATAAATTACTGTTTTTCAGTAAATGTATATATTATGTGTTACATATGTAGGGATGTTACAATCTCTCTCTCTCTCTCTCTCTCTCTCTCTCTCTCTCTCTCTCTCTCTCTCTCTCTCTCTCTCTCTCTCTCTCTCTCTGTGTCTCTCTCTCTCTCTGTGTAAGGCACTGGTATTGTATATCATGTGACCTAAGACATTGATTTTATATTTCTACTTAATTCAATGTATACCGCTGGCGGTCTGTTTTGACCTGACATGTCCTGTTTCCTGTGTTTGTTTCCGCC
>NW_028234427.1:18076464-18078964 GCF_977035675.1 Penaeus japonicus | reverse complement strand
TATACCATCTATTATAGTGATTTGCAAATATAATGCAGTGTGAAAACATCTGAGGATGTCTGAATATATTTCTAATATAAAATCATACAATCCAAGCAAAACAACAGAAAATGAGTCAAATATCGCATAACACTCCCCAAGATGCCACGTTAACACCAGTGCCAAGGGTCAAAGGTGATCAACCACCATCCAACAACTGGCCTGAGTAAAATCCAATCCTAGTTCGTGAGTACATTATACTATAAAATCACATATGTTATGTTTCCAGTGTTCATAAAACTAATCATGCAACCACAGTGAATATCAGTCTGGAAAATTATTTGTAATGTAAGACCAACACAAGATATGGCATCACCAATGGTCAAGGTCACAGTAGGACTCTCAAACGGTTTAGGTACCAACTAGTAATTACCTCTCCGAATTGTTGCCAGATATATGTATACCATTGCCTACTATATATATGTATGTATGTTGTAGTGACCGGGATGTTATGGAGAGGATTAATGACCGAAATCCGTCTAAGAAATTGAGATTGATGTGTTTTTCGCTATGTATGACCGAGGATATTGTCAATGTATGTAAGTAACCCTATGTATCGTTTACTTCCTGTAAGATTTTCTCCTGCATAACTTAATCAGGAGTATCCATATGATTGCTATTTAAGTATCACGTAGTTTATATAACCTCATGTAAATTGTACAAAGGTTATGTAGTAGTGTAAAATAAGGATTATTATAAGAAAAATGGAAAATTGTAATCTACTGAGGTTACCCATTTCGGTATAACAGAAAACGTGCTGTCATACTATGTGAAAAATAAGTACCAGTAGCTGTATATTTGAAAGTCGATAGTTAACTAATGAAATGTGATAGTACCAATTGCATGGTGCTGGATAAGATATTTTAGGGTATTGATAACATTACGAAAATTAGAGAATAGAACCAACGTTCTGTGTAAAATGGTGACGTGTCATGAATGACGTCACACAAAGGGACCTTTGTGGTCAAGTGAGGGGCGACCGCACGAAGACCTGGTTACGCCCAGAGCGAGGTGACATTAGGCGAGCCGAGGGGAACACGAGCAGGAGATTCTATCTATCCTATCTGAGGTGAGAGTAGTGTAATTTATTTAATGACAGTGTAAGGGTATTTCAACAGGGTCAATATTCCAATTAATATAGAGAGGGATAATGATAATAATTGGCATAAGGAAAGGAATATATAATAGGGAGACTTATACTGGTAAATCTTGCCTCAGACACCACCTGCCTCGCCTCTTGCCCCAGGCGCCATTTTCATCGCCATAAGGGTGATGTCCCCCCCATGACACGTTTACCAAATTAAACCCGCTATAAGTAAGTGCACTCATTTCTGTTATGCCATTAATGGGAAACCAAAAATTATTATAATAAAACATTGATAGAATTGTACTTAAAATTACGTGTCATAATGTTACTGGTATTAAATATAAGTAATAAATTTATCGTAAAAGTTATATACCAACAGTGAAACTTAGATTTAACTTGGTATGTAAAACTTTTGTAAACTTATAGTGATAGATTATTATCAATCTTTGAACCTGTGACCATGGTAAATTTAATGAAACACTTTCGATGTTATGTCTCACAGATGTTAGTGAAATTGTTGATTAATCTCTGTTACACGTTCCTAAAGTTAAGTTAATTCTCAGGAGCGGGTTCAAAGGCGGATTTCAAAGACTGAGTTGAAGACTGAGTCCTAAGGCTGAGTTTGGAGACCGAGTTCAAAGGCTGAGTTTAAGGCCGGAACTCCAGATCAGATGCTCAGGTCATGATTGCTCAAGACTAACACATCACGACCGACTCTCAACGAAGAAGAAAGAAGAATAAAGACAGAAATCTTCAGAGAGTGTCAGAGTGATTGCTATGAAAGATATGTATAAGAAGTTATTTTTGTATGTGTCGAGTTATTATGTGGTTTAATATACAGTTTAAGTCATGATTAGCCTAGTTTCATTATAATTCCTCTTCACAGTAATTAAAACTGCAGGTGTAAACAGATAACCTTTAACACATCACGTTACCAAGTTATTTTTATGTTAAAAGAGGTTATCCTGATACAAATTACCCAATTAATTAATGCAATTCTGTTATCCTAGATATTTTGGGATATAAAAGAGAAATACCCATTCCCGGGAAAGAGGGCACTACAATATGTGTATGTATATGTATATGTATGTATATATACGTATGTATATATGTGTGTGTATATGTATGTATATGTATGTATATTTAAACAAATTACAATGCATGGGCACATTATAATTCACGTGCGTGTGTGTGCACGCGTGGACGCTGATGTGTATGGGTGCTGTATGCATGCATACGGGCGTAGACATAAGAGTATGTGATTAATTGCTTATGTGTATATATAGGCGCCTACGCTGCACATTCTCTATATCTATATATAGTAACGAATATAAGTGCGGGCACGGGAGCGCGCATAAACATGCAAACATGCAT